>NW_027271832.1:765000-857221 GCF_040938485.1 Diadema antillarum | reverse complement strand
AGAAAAATATCTTATTTCTTGATCACCCTTTCATTCAAAAGCAGTTTACTAACACTTGAACTACTATTTCGGTAAGTCTCTTTTTTTTTTACCAGCGGATTGGGGGGACACCCCCCCTCCCCCCCCCCCCCCCCTCCGTAGTTACGCCACTGTTTTTGGGTGAAATAATTGGACAGATTTCTTGAATTCTAACAAAAGAGCAAGAAAATCTTTTCATCGCGGGAATTGTGATTATGTGGGGTTGGGCAAATGGTGCGCTTGCCTTCCAATATTTTTATGGGGGCAACATTTTGTTTTCTTTCAAAAGCAAGAAAATCTTCTCATTTCGGGAATTATTAATTATGGGGTGGGGGGCAAAAATATTAAGATATGCTTGCTCCTCCAATATTTTATGGGGGTAACTTTTTGTTTTTCTGTCAAAAAAAAAGATAAGAAAATCTTCTCGTCTCTGGAATTATGGAGGGGGGGGGGGGTGGGCAAAATGATATGCTTGCCCCTCCATTTTTTTTTCATTTTTTTTTAATGAGGCTATAAAGGCTCGCTCTTGGGCTGGCAATATGGATTGGTCAGAAGTAACGTACTGTGTATATAGACCCTACATACTTGTACGTATAGCACACGTACATGCAAACGTGTATTGAAGTGCTCCGTATCGTACGGATGTACAGTACGGTCGATATATAGTAAACACTGTATAGAATACTAATAGATATGTATGAAATCAGTGCTGCCAAAACCAGGGGTGCGAATTGTTTTTGCCGACGATTTGTGTGTGTGTGTGTGTGTGTGTGTGTGTGTGTGTGTGTGTGTGTGTGTGTGTGTGTGTGTGTGTGTCCCTGGTGCAAAATATAAAAAAAAATAGAAAAGAATAATTATTTAGCGTCCGGCGTTCAGGTCGCTCGCAGACTGATTTTTTTTTTTTTTTTTTTTAACAGATCTGAAGGGGGGTGCGTTCGCACCCAACGCACCCCCCTGGTGACGCCCATGTGATGTGCAGTATAATACATTATTATGTCCAGATTAATAGATAAAGTAATATGCATAATCTCATGCATGCCGGGTGCGCGGCGTAGGCCCTATATTTACGTCCTACTTATATCAACAAGGGTGAATACATGCTTCATCGTCATTACCCACCAAGCCTTTACGTCTCTGTATTATCGACAAACCTATACACTTGTCATTTTGTACTATCAGAATTATGATTATCTCTTTTATACACGTCTTTTTTACGGGTGATGTTCGTTATTCCGAAGGTTTGTTGATCCAAATATAAAGCATAAGGTTCGTTATTCCGAAACACATAAAATTGTGTGAGGAAATTAACGTAGGTAACCTTATTGCCGGAACGAAACGTCCTATGATACAATACTAATATAAACTTGGTCACGCCAATCTCTTGAACCCGATGTGAAAATCGGGGAAACGAGTAGGCTTCTATAGACATTGATCTGAAATAAATCCGAAGTGACATCAATAGGACCTATAGCTATAGATCCGCTGCATTTCCAACGCGTTTAGGGAAAACGGATCGGCAACGGAACTTACGGAAGGTATGGAGGCAACAAGTAAGAAGAAATTTAAATAATCATTAATAACAAATGAGGTGATCGTTTTCATGTTCAAAGTATCACACATTTCCTTTGCGCATTCTCTATAGGAACACTCGATATGGCAACGGATTTGAGAAGGCATCAAAATTACACTTATCCATGTCTGTATGAGAGATTGGCTGCATGCACCTTAATTCGAAACAAACATGCATTACAGGATCAAATCGAGACGCACATGAAACGCATGAATTTCCAAACTCGAGAAACAAACTAACATCGAATCGAAAGTTTTGGACACACCGCGCATTGTAAAATCCCGCTCTAAGCACGCAATCGAATCATTTTACCCATTAGAACCTCTCTCTAGATCGAGGGTCAAGTCACAAGGGTCTAGCGCTTACTGGCCGGGCCGAGCATCGCAAGTTCACCTTCCACACATTTTTGCAGTCTATAGGCCTGAAGGATGTGCCCACGAAGAACATTTTTTTTTAATTTATGTTTTATTGAAAAATTACACAGAATCACACTATTTACAACAATTAACATGATTAAAATAACACAATCACTAAACAGTGGAGAGTAATTTGTAAAAAAGAACAAAAAAGCAGAACATTAAATTACCATATACAAATCAGATCTTGTTCAAGAGCGAAATTCCGAGATGGGGAAGGAGAATAAAACAAACAATCAAGCAAACAAACTAATGAGTGACCAATTAACAGTTTCATCTTCACTTCCAACTGAAAAAGAAGAGAAAAAAAGTTTGTGCATTGCAGAGGCTGGAACAAGCCAAACCAGGGGGCGAGAAGATCCACATTACCCAAACATAACTTGAACTTCCACACCAACTACACCTCCCCCCCCCCCCCCCACACACACACACATACCCTGTAAATGTAAATGTAAATGTAGATCACCCCACCACCCGACCTGGCCCAATCCAGCTACAATGTACTCTGTAAGATGTCGTGCAAACCCTGCATCTGGTATTAAAGTTTAAAAACAATCATTTTGCCCACGAAGAACATAGCTAACTTGGGGGCATTATCACAAGGGGCCTCCTGGGCGAGTAATGGCGTGGTGTAATACTAAATATCGTCTGTTGAGAATGAGAAGAGCTTTAAGTTGTCTCGAACATTATGGGTTTTGTGGCAACTTTACGCACACACATACATACACACATACACACGCACACACACACACACACACACACACACACACACACACACACACACATATATATATATATATATATTTGTATATTTTTATGTATTCAACTCCTTAAAGGGGATCACATTTTGTCTCAAGCCTTTGGCTTCCCTTGTGAACTCCCCGACACATTTTTATACTGTATATATTTCAGCTTTTATGATTATCAATAGAATGAATTGAATTGACTTTATATATATGATATATATATATATATATATATATATATATATATATATATATATAAATCATATATATATATATATATATATATATATATGTTGATAAGGTAGTCTTATATATATATATATATATATATATATGATATATATATATATATATATATGATATATATGATATATATATATATATATATATATATATATATATGATAATATACCAGTTCTCTCAAAAAATTGAGTACCAGAAAATCCCGAAAATGTGTTATGACAATGGATTGAAGATAATGATCATTTTCCTGCACATTTGATCTTGAGTTTCCTCATTTTTAGCTGAGAATTTAAGGACTGAATGATAAGTACCAACCACTACACAGACACTTGATATCACTGCCTTTGACGAAGTATCAATTAATGGGAGGCTAAATTAAGAACAGGTAAATGTATATGCCCCCTTCAGTGGCCATTCTTCAATTTGATTTTACACAATCCTTAATCATAATAGGCTGCAAGATGGCTTTTCATCAAAAGGAGACTGTAAAATATGTATAAATGTTTCAAAACAATGCTGCAGTGTCGTCGAAATGTGACTACTACTGTGACATCACATTGTCTTCTTATCCATTCATGATAGCACATCGATTATCCTTCAAAATTCGTAACTTCTGAACAGATTGTCAAATTTTATCAAAATTCACTAATGTGTACTATATACTCTGCATTCACTGAACCGACCTATATTTGGGGTTAAATTCCCCTATAAATATTTGCTGAAAAAAAGGAAACATCGGTCGATGGGAAACTTGTGCTGTTGATAATATCTCCTCACCTCATATATGTTTATGACATCCAAAAACAAAGAGGTCCTAATAAAAGGTGGGACCCACTTTTGATTAGAACCACTTTGTTTTACTTGCTTTTTAGATATATCAGCCATTTCAAGTATCATTACTGCTTCATGTCTGCATGTGAACTGGTTAATGTCATACATGTATATTCTTGAACCACAAGGGGAAAGGAAGTCAAATTGTTGGTTGAGAATGATAAGGGTGTTAAGCTGCCAATAAAGCCATAGTATTCTCACCCAATGATATATACATGTCAATTGAGTGAATACAGCAATATTAATTGCACACATCAGTGAAAGTTTGACAAAAATCACACAATCTGTTCAAAAGTTTTGCATTTTACAATTTCTGTGCAGCCATTGCTGGATGAGAAGACTACTACAGTTTGAGACGTTCGGAATGGAAATAATCCGGAAAGAAAATGTACGGAGAATCCCACAAAAATTTAAGTTTCTACAAACAGTATGCATTCCTTAGACTTGTTAATGACATTACGTTAAGGGTAATATTATTTCCCCTGCTTTCTGAAATAGGCAAAGTTGAGTGCTCTTTCAACATGCCAGGGGCCCGTTGCATACAAGTTACTATTATGGTAACTTTGCCATCCAATGGTAACTACCACGGCAATAATACTCAACAGCCAATCAAAATCAAGAATTCCATGGAAGTTACCACTGGATGGCAAAGTTACCATAATTATAACTTTTATGCAAAGGGCCCCAGGAAAGTAAAATTATTTTTAATAGAATTTTCTTTTTATTGTAACATTGTTTTCCATATGTGATGTCACAAACTTTAGTCTTCCCATTCAGCAATGGCAGCACTGAAACTTAAAAAATTGATAACTTCTACATGTACATAGATCGTCCAATTGTCCTCAAACTTTCACTAATGTGTTTTAGTAATGTTGCTGCATTCACTCAACCCATGTATATCTTTGGATTTCATTCTCCTTAACACCATAATGTCTGCTTGATTTCATTCTACATGTATTAAGTAAAGTGAATCTGGACACAGATCACTGTGAGGAATAAGTATTTGTTGGGCTTTTTATTGAAACCACACATCTGCTATATCTCATATCTTCTTGTTATTGCTTTGTCCTTTTTCCAACAAAATTCAAAAAGAAATCTTACACTTGATTTACACCAAGCTACTGGCAAGGTAAACAGACAATAGCAATCACTCGCTCACCTCGCTTGGGTTTCTTGCACATTATACAAAATTTGTAAATTCCAATCATATCCCACATGCTGTGTACACTAACTGGACAATTCTACTAAATTCTACTAAACTTCTTAGAAGTGCTGACCATCAACACTTTCGCGCTTCATCACCTGCACACGCACTCACAGGCACCACTCCTGTTTACCAAGTAATTGTATAAAACTGGATTTACACGCATTTTAACATGGCCCATCCGTATTAGTGTTCAAGTACTACAATAAAAAATGGTAATTTAACTCTGGCTGTCCGTCTGTTCAAGCACGGCTTATAACGGCGGCCCTCTGCATTATATGTATATATTATATATTGTACTGTGAATCAAGTCATTATTGGCCATATAAACATTTTGTATGTTATTTAACGTCTCATTTGTCTTTATATACAAAATATGACTTACTATGTAATATGTCAATAATTTTCAGAATTGTATTTGTGTAATTGAACCTGCCTTTGTTATTTTTGTATTCTGAAAGAAAATATGAAATGCAGAAAATAAAATCTTTTCAAACAAACAAATTAAAAATACTACTGGAAAAGTTGATGGCTAAAAATCAGCAGTAAAAGACATAACACAATACCCAAGCTCAGATGTATGGCAGCATTTTATGTAGAATTTTTTGCATGCATGCATTGAGTGGACATGCTAACATATCTGTTCATCTGCAAACAGTCTTCATGCTCACAAAATGATGGGAAAATGTCCAAAAACTTTTATTTCACTACAAAGTCACCAAAACGTATCAATTATTATGTTTCTACAAGACAAAGAGTATTTTGATCCTGTAATGGAATACTCTGTATTTAATAGACACTTTCGTACACTTTGGTTTCCTACTCTAACAATGCAGTATTGAGTCAGGTATCAACCTTCACGAAAAGCCTACAGCATGTGGACTAATTCAAGGTTCATCTGTTTCACAGTGCAAAGAGGGTTTGAATTTTCGCTACTTACTATCGAGTACCATAAGATTCCAATGAGTTATGATTCAATTTCTAAATGTGGAAAGTCTCACATCCAAAGAGAGAGAGACATTGTAGGAAACAATACTGTAATAAATGCCTGTAAAGAAGTGATGAGGAGAGTCTGTTTGATTTGATGGGAGCATTCGAATATTGAAACAAAAGGACCTCCACAGTCATCATGTCAGTAGAAAAGAAAAAGAAAAAGAAAAAAAGATGAACCATAATGAATAGGTCTGTTCTCCTGACTTGACGATACTTCAGCTACTCATTCCAGATTTGATAGCTAGGTATAATCACTCTATATATATAATTAAACTGAGTCATATTCACTTGACTCAAAACTGGTCTGTGGCTAATTTTAGTGGTGGGGGTGGGGGGAATGGAGAAGGGGCCAAACATTCTGGGAAATGTTTTGACCAGTCTTCCGGCTGATTTTCATACAATGTCTTTGTGAGTATTTATGTGCTAAAACCAAGATGCCTGAAGGCTAGTTCATCTCCTTTTGCCTTTTTTCTTCTGTTGTCTATTATCATTAGGATTCCGCCTGGGGCCAGAGCCCTGACCCCCGATGTGCCGCACCCCGAGTTGTGCTGAGCGACTGGTTACATCGCGTGTGGCGAATGGTGAAGCCATCGCCTCGTAATCTGGATCAAAGACGTTGGTCCTCTGCCGAGCCTTGCGAGACTCCCGATTGTGTGGGACATGCTGATCAGCAAAGAGGATTGGGTTGGTGGCGTGCTTACCGCCTTCTGGTTTGGGCAGGGCATACTGCATTGAGGAGAACAAGGTAGAGGTAAAAAAGTAATAATGATATGAATAATTCAGAGTATCTATAAAGTAACATCAGAGTGGAACAATGCACTGTAAAGCAAGTAAATAACGAAGAGCCATACTTTACAACAACCACACATTATGAACAATCTGGCTCTCTGCACTAATAGAAAACTTTTTCCAAAGTATCTCTTGTCAGCAATGTGCATCATCACAAAAATACCCTATTTGAATGTACATTGTATTCATTTGAAAGTCATACAAGGTGCAGTGATGAGATCATTCTAGCCAAAATATGAACACTTTTTTTTTTTTCAACCTATGAAATTCATTTAAACCTATGAAATTCATTTAAACCTATGAAATTCATTTAAACCTATGAAATTCAGGCCTTTGCTTGAAAAAGCATGCATTTGGCAAGTCTGATAATAATGTTTACAGTTACCATAATGAAATCAAAGTGACAAATCTGGGCCCCATTTCACAAAAGATATTAGGATAGCAGTCCTTGCTAGAATGGCAACTTCCCATAGCAGCAGCCAATCAGGAAGCTGAATTCTTATCATTACCATGACAATTTCCATTACAGCAAGACTTGCTGTCATATCAACTTTTTATGAAATGGGGCCCAGGTGTCCTCTTGACAGGGATAACAGGCACCCATGGAGTTACACTGCCTGTAAAAATCTGGGCAACCAGCTTCATGATTGTTTTGACATTTATTTTAAATGCAAATGCACAGCTCTCACAATTATACAAGTGATGCTGAGGATTTGAGGTCAAAGCTTATCTGGTATACATCATGGCCAAATTGTCATTCACCAATGGGCAAATGCATAATTTTAAATCTTGGGGTGCAAATTACTGCACCATTGAATAGGAATGCAAAGCTACCTTCATTTACTCCTAGAAATATTGCAGAAGATTTTTATGCCTCCGCCACGAAGTGGTGCCGGAGGCATTATGTTTTCTGGTTGTCCGTCCGTCCGTACGTCCGTACGTCCGTCCATCCGTCCGCTTTCGTTTACGCGATAACTTGAGTAATATTTACTGGAATTTTACCAAACTTGGTCCAAGTATGAAGTATGATGGGGCAATTATTTGATAAGATTTTGGGTGAAATCGGCTAAAGGTCAAAGGTCAAAGGTCAAGGTCAAATCCTGAAATTGTATCCGTTTATGCGATAACTCAAGACTGGATGGAGCAAATTTCACCAAACTTTGTTGGAGGATAATATATGATGGGACAATTACTTGATTAGTTTTTCAGTGAAATCGGACAGAGGTCAAAGGTCAAAGATGAAGGTCACATCATAAAATATATCTATTTACGTGATAACTCAAAACTGGATGAAGCAGCTTTTACCAAACTTGGTCCAAGGATGATGTATGATGGGACAATTAGTTGAGTAGATTTTAGTGACATTGGCAACAGGTCAAAGGTCAAAAGGTCAAGTTCAAATGCTACAAATGTTGCAATTTCCCCCATATCTATGCAATGCCCAAAGGTATTTTCTTGAAACTTGATGTGGACATGTACTACTGCGTAAAGATGCTCCAGAGTTTCATGTCATAAGGTCAAAGGTCAAAAGGTCAAAGGTTAGGTGAAAATGTTGCAATATCACTTTTCTTGCAAATGGTTCAATGTATCTTTGTGGAACTTGGTACATATGCATGTACTGACGGGCAGGGATTATCTAGGGAATGTAGTGGTCATGGGTCAATAGTCAGGGGGTCAAAGGTCAAGGTCAACTCCTCAAAAAATTACTACTTCCCTCATATACTAGTATATATATGCAATGTTTGCATTATTAGTTTTAAAACTTAATACTGTATGCATTACCTAATGGAGATTCTCTGGGAAATTTCGAGCCAGAAGGTCAAAGGTCAAAGGTTAAGGGTCAAAGGCCATGTTTCAATGCTGCCCCCCCCCCCCCCCCCAAAAAAAAAAAAAAAAATCTATTTTGTACCGTCATTACACTCTTTCTTCATACCTTGGAAATTACTCAATGCATAAACTTATAAAAAGGTCCATCACAATTCATGTAAAAATTCTCAATTCCCCAAATATGTGTACCTACACTCTTAGAAAATTATAGCAAACCCAGTTCAAGACATTTCTGACAAACCTGCCATTTCAGTATTTTGCCAGTTATGTGAAACTGTCATGGATCACACATTGTGAGGACATTGTTCTATACGCCTACTGGGAGAATCATGCATTATGGCGGAGGCATCAGTCGCCATAGCGACATTTCTAGTTCAGCTTATGACTTCTACTGCACATCATTACCAAGGAATCTGAGGCATACAAAGTAAGTCTGACTATAATGGACATGTCAAGTTACATGTATGACGTACCCTCATGCCTCTGGTGTTGGGAGGTCTCCTGCGGGACATGTGGTACCTCTGGGTCCCATCCTCATCCACAGTCACCGTCACTTTGTCTAAACTCTTGTTGCCGCATTTGGGACAGAAAATCTTGCTCATGTCATGTGTCACTCTGTGAAAACAGAATACATCAGCAGTCATAAATCAGTCATAGTCACTCTGTAAAGAGAAATTCCAGCAGTGGTTATCCCACATAGCACAGCTTCCTGAAATTTACTGATTCATCGACAGGGAATAATGTTCTTCACAATTAGCTTGATTCATGTTTTTGTTGTTATTGAAGGATGTAATCCAGGATTATCAAGTCTGAGATGGGCACAATATACTTTTATAAGTTTGACATAACTTCCTGATAAAAATTACAATCTTACACAACATGATATACCACAGGAAATAGATGTTTAGATATTTCCTCATTCAGCACTTTAGTTCCTACAGCTCCTCATGTGCACTAAAATCATGATGTGTTTAAAGTTATCCATCACACTCCACTGGCCACAGTGTACTCTGGATAAGTCTTGAAGAGGGCAAGACACATTCAAAGGTTGCATGTAATCGAACGACAGTGTCCATCACAATACTGACAAGAATAAACCTTCTTCTCCAACAAGATAACTCACTTGAAGCAATCATGGCAGCGGAGCACAAAACTCTTGGCTCTCTTGATCAGCATTCCATTCACCGAGATTACAGGGATCCCAATCTGGATCAGGACATTCTAATGTGAGTACAAAGAATTGAATCAGCTGTTTAGAGGTCAACTCCAATATCAGCCCGATTTCATGTAGATCGTATCCTGTAATCCCTGTATCATAACAGCATGTGTCAAATTAAAGTTAAACATCCATATTTATGTATTTGATAATGCAAATGAAAATTAATCTCAAATATTCTTTTAACTAATATGGTAAATATGTTACGTTGAGGTATACCAGATGCTTAGAACTGTAGCTCAGAATAGAAAATGTTTTCTCTTTGCGGTGACACAGATGTACATACCATACATTTACAATGAGAACTAGGAATCACAAATAAAGACATTTTGAAGAACCTTACAAGCAAACAAAACATGAGTTCATCAATACCCCGTGATCTGGATTGAATGTTTTTCATAGATCTGTATTTTTTTTTCTTATTAATGTGCTAAATGTGTTGTTAAAGTACTGAGAATCTCAGACATGGCATGTAAGCCTTGTTAGGTAAGGTACTACTCACCTGCATGGCAAAGTCAGAAGTCATGCAGCCAACCCTGATACCTTCCAGGCTTGCCTCGTCTTTCACACCCATCTGCTGTTTGACCTGCGAGATGTTATGAGGTGTGATCCACCCTGCCTCATCATCATCCACATCTTCATCCCCATCCGCATCATCCCCTTCTCTATCCTCCATCTTTCCCTCATCTTCATCCTGTTGATCCACACCTTCCTCCACCGGCTCCTCCTGTTCTCCATCAACCATTACATCCACTGACCTGCTCTTAGGGGGTGAATTTTCACTCTGGTCATGCTCTGTCCTCCCCTCCTCCTCCTCCCCCTCCTTTTCCTTCTCCTTGTCCTCCTCTACACCATCCATGGCTCCATCTCCCTCATCCTTCTCCTCACTTTCACTAGTCGTGCCACTCTGTTTGTGGTCTGCTACCACATCTTGGCTCTTTTCTGCACTATTATCAACAAATGTCCCATCTTTCTCCTGAATGCTGGTCAACTCCAGTTCAACATCAGCTGGTTCAGACTTTTGCAGACCATCTGAGTGTGAACTAGTGAGCACTGAAATTTTATCATCCACCTGAAAGTGGGTAACAAAAGTAGAGATTAGAATGGTACATACAGGCCTCACATATACAGCACTCAAGAATAAGTCCTCTCAAAATACAGTGAACAGAGGATATTTATATAGAAATGATCAAGAAATAATCAAGTGTAAAGCTCAGAAGCTCAGAAATCAAATACTGACAGACAATTTAAAATGAAAGAAAAGAAGACAAAGAAGAGATGGTTGACAATACCCAGTATACGACTCGACGCAAGCATTTACCATATGACTCAAAGTCAAAAGTGCCTTTTAAAAATATTATCTCCCACTACATAAATGCATTGTTCATCATATCCAAGGTGGGAAATCTAATTATTCTCTGCAAGAGTGATAATGATTCTTCCTCATACAATCGCCGTAGTTGTTGATTATGAATTCAACCACTTCCAAAATAATAGACTTGCAAAATATAAAGTGTATACAGCATCTATTTTGCATGCACATCTAGAGTTCCTACAAGCAAAATTAAAAATATAGAACTGTAGTTACACAGAACCATAATAAGAGTAAAATGTGAGATACACAAAAGATTTATGCAGCATGGAACATACACATGCACTAAAATCAAGCACCCTTGATATTAAAAATTGGCATTTTACAGTTAAATTTAGATCTTCAGTAGAATCATGTTATACAAAACACTACTCTGAGCTTACATGCTTGGATGGGTAATAAAAGCCTGCAATATCCTTGACACTCTCAAGTGGCTTCTTGGAGGCAGAATATGTTACCTGAAATGACAAATGACTAGCTATCATTAGCAGTGTTCTACATCAGCAGCAAACACAAACAGTATTACAAATGAATTAATATTTGCTTATTTGTTTGTTTGCTTGTTTGTTTGTTCTCTCTTTATGATGAAATGTCTTCACAAAGAAAAGAAAAAGTTCACCACTCACTTCTGGCACAGAATTAAGGTTTCCAAATGACTTTCAGGGAGATCTGGGCAGTTGATAAATGCCAAGCAGTTTTAATCATGGGGTTAGAAATGCTGAAAAATGTGCAATCTCAAATGTGTTTGAGCCAGAAACACTTTTCTGTAGAAATGATAAACACAACCAGTCAAGTCAAAACAGAAATACATGTATGCATGAACACAGGGACTTGTGATATTTGTTCCACAAATTTCATGATGAAAGTTGGACACATTAGGAAAACTTGGATCATTCCTCCTGCAAAAGAAATATTTTGACATTAACATATGAATTATAAAATGCTCACTCACCCTTTTCTCTGGCTCTTTCTTAAGATGGTCTGTTCCAACATGTTCTTTGGTCAGTTGGTATGTCAGGGCCAGGACCCTTATGTCCACAGCAGAAAGACTCTGGTAATCTCCAGTCTTCCTCGCAAAATTTGACACTGAAATTACATAGAGCATACTCACACTAGAAATAAAACATTTCAAAATAATGAATATTTTCAATAATCATTACATAAGAGAATAATGTATGGTTGTCTCAGTGATTATTTTGTGACATGTCCTACAACAATGGAAGACACAGAACCAAAAGACACAATCATTCATCTTACAGCTTTACAACCATTCTTCAAAAAATTGAATGTCCAGTACCTTAATTTTTAGTATGTTAATCTTTCTGATACAGTGCTGAATAATGCTATCACAAATGTACAGTCCAAGCTGTTTCACTAACATACTAATAGCAACTGTTCATTTAACATGTATAGGGCGGTGAGTTGGCTCAGTCGGTAGCGTGTCTGCCTCACGATCACAAGGCCCGGGTTCGAACCCGTGTCTGGACTGAGCAATGTTGTGCGTAAGCATACCGTCCCCTCTAGCAAGAGGCAAAACACTCTGTCCCTCGGATAGGACATAAAATGGAGGCCCATGTATGAGAGAGTAACAACTCATGCATGTAAAAGATCCCGCTTCATTCATTCATCGCAAAGAGCAGGGTGTTTAACCCGGTGAAGTGGTCCCACCTCACATCCAACTGGACCCCATGGAAGACCAGCTTAACGTAGCTGAATATGGGCTATCCAGCCATCTTCTCAGGTGAAAAATGAACAAACAAACAAACAAACAAATCAGTAACCAATCCTACCACTGATGATTGTTGTTCACAGCTATTAGTGTGGACTTACCAATTTGGATGCATTCTGTTGAAGGCTCACGGAACTTGAGTTCATAAGGAAGAACAGCTAATCTTTCCCTTGTTGATTTGTCTCGGATCTCATTCACCACTACTTGTAGTGTGTGCACATTCTCAGCAATGTCCTGCAGTGATCAATCACAAGATATTTGATACAACTGTATTTCTTATATTTCATTGGTTTCCACTTTCCATTGAAACAATATCATTTCAGTTTATTTTGCAATTTAGTAACAAAATAATGCACTCATGTTTATCATTTACTGGCAATGAAGACTTCTAACATCATTACGGAAAAACAGGTAGAGAGAGAAAATGTAATTGGTACAAAATACCACAGCTAAATCATGATTAGCATTCAAGTTATCACTATCTCAACTGTCTGTAAAAGCTTCCCAGCGAAAGGACTACAAAATAACTGATTTGATTTTCACAATTTGGTGATTTGGCTCAGTTGCTAGCACCTTCTAAATCACATGACCTGTCTTTGATTTATGAGTCTGAGCAACACATTGTGTGTAATCATACTGTCCCCTCTAGTACAATTGTAAGAGGCATAACACTCTGTCCCTTGCATACGACATTAAATGGATGTCCCTTGTGTGAGTTAGTCATAATTTACACACATAAAAGATCCTACATTGTATTTCATTCACTAATTGCAAAGAGTAGGGTGCCAATTCGATAAAGTGGTCCACCTATGTATCTATCCACAAAAAAAGAAAAAAAAGGTTTGCAAGAATCTTCAAGAATGAAGGTGGCAGACTTAATCACAGGAAACATTGTGACACCTGCTTGCAGCTCCATTAACATCTCAGGGTGCTACATAACTTCTTTTTTTTTGAACCACTTGCCTGGTTGGGAACCAGATTTTCATATTGCTGCAGAGCACTTGCCCAACATAAAGTTTACTTGCCCAAAAAAGAAACTCCAAAATATAAGAAACTGATACAGAATTGATAATCACTTGGAAGTCAATGGCTTAATAAAACACAATCATTTGAATAAACAGCCCACATTGGTTTGCACGTTTACACACATTAGAAAAACAAACTCGGGTTAATCAAGTGTTGGAGTTGCATTGCATTGGGGCTTCTTCATGCAAGTATTGGAAAGTTGCTGAATGAAATTTACACAGTCATTACCTTTGGGCTTCATGTACAATTGTATGATTGACTTTGTGATTTTGTACGGGGAAAAGTGAAAAAAATTAAAGTGGCTTCAAAACTTATTGCTTTTCCAATTCAGACCACCATTTTCTCTCATTGTTCCGAAACACTTGCCCAACTTTGATTTTCACTTGCCATAGGCAATTGGGCAAGTGCTTATGGAGCACCTTGCCACCTGTGTAGCGGTTTAGCATCTTGGCCTGCCTGTTGGGTTCCATGTGAGTGATCTGGGAAATATTTCTTGATTTTGTATACAAATTTACAATCATTCATTACATTTCATTCATTGCATTCATAATTGTATTTAATGTTAAACAATTTGTCATATTTCATTCACAGGCTGCTAGATGTGCAAAGTACATCTAAACTTGGCATATAAATCTAAAATGTAGTAAAATTTAATACTGGTAATAAGGTACATGTACATATGCAGCTGTGGTACATGCATGTTGTTGGCATTTCTTTTCTCTTCTTATTCTTATTGCTGTCTTTTTGACAGAGCTAATTAGGTGATACGCTATCAGCGTATCACCTATTGTGATTGTCAAAATCTCTCTTTATTAGGTGATACGCTATCAGCGTATCACCTATTGTGATTGTCAAAATCTCTCTTTATTTCTTTTTATTCTTCTTTCTTTCTGGACAATTTTGTGTCATCAATATCTCAAGAATGACATTACGGAATAACATGACATTTTCAGGGAACATGTCTCATGACAATATCTAGCCACAATAAGGTTTTCATGACAGTAACATATCTATGACGTCGTCTAGGCGCCATTTTGTGATTTTTGGACCATGTTACATGATCGATCATAACTTCATAACTAAAGGTCATTTCTGTATCATTTTTTGTGGACATAAAGTTCAGGTCACGTTCTATCTTACTTCTTTTGATGCTAATTACCTAGGACATCATTAAGTGCGCGTAAGCGCGCGTCAAAATTTTAAAAGGCTCAAAACAACTTTCCAATGGGAAATCTCGAAGTTTCAGACAATTTTATGCGTTTCAAACAATTTTGCGCGTGCGTGTCCGTCCGCGCATTTTCGCGCGCACAGCGCGTCAGCAACATGAAAATACACTTTTTTTGACAGATTTGGATTCCTGATACTTTGAGCAACAATATCCATTGATTTCTAATCGATTCCTACAAATAACAGAGCAATGCACTTGCGTCAAAGTTCAAATTTCGCCTGCGCGTCTATGTGCAAATATAGTGAAAAAACATGTCTTTGTTTATTTCGCCATAGCTCTTTAAAACGTCAGGTGACCCTATGTTTTTATTGCATATTACAAAAGCATATAAATTGGACATGACGTTTCAAGTATCATTATTTCCATAATTACATTATGACGTCATCATATCGTCATCTGAAATAAAAAAAGTGGAATTAATTTTTTTGAGGTACTGTTTCTGACATTCATTTGCTCGTATCTCTGTTGTTTAAGCTCAATATTATCCCAAATTCAGATATGTTGTACTTTGAACATTTGCCTTTCAAGTCCATGTCATGGTTTTGAAATTTGATGACGTCATCATGCTTTAAATTGTGTTTAAAGGTAAAGACGCAAAATCGGACAAGTTTACGTGTTATGTCTATGGGAGGTGATTTTTTTAGAAACCATGCATTGACTTGACAACGTTTAAGCACCTTTATCTCAGCTGATTTTGCTTCATTTCCTCTGAAACTTATTTATGTTGTAGCTGTGACAATAAGCTGCAGTAATCATGCATTTTATTCTTTGAAATCTCCTCATGAGGTTGACAATTTTGCAATTTAAAACTGAAAATGAGAATGGAATGCGGACCAAACGATTCCTGATTCATCTTTCACGTACATAAGCTTACGTTCCTCTAATTTTCTCGTCGAGACGTATGGCCGAGTGGTTAGAGGCGTCGTCTTAGAAACGTGAGGTTGCACACGTACGGGTTCGATCCTCACAAGAGCACGAAAGAAAATAATATTTTTTTTTTTTACTTTTTTTCTTCAATGGAGTACTACACCTTCGTCCATGTAGAAATCACGTTTGCATGTAAACACACCTATACGCACACACTCACACAGTATACCTTTGTTTTGCGTTGGAGACTGCATTACTTCGACTGCTGCAAAATTATAGTTTTGCAGGTTGGGCTTTTCAAACTGATATAGTATACTGTAACAAAATGAAATTTGTTCATATCAATTCAGTAACACAATGTAGTCGTGGTTACTTTGTGCTGATTTATACATGTAACAAGCTATACATTGTAAAAAAGGTATTCAGTCTTCTGTATTGATGATTATTTGTCAATTAGTGGTTTTTGTGGAGTTTCAGATAGTGATAAAAAGTATGGATGATAAGTGCAGCGATAATTCCTATAGTTAGTTCAAAGCTGTGTTACAGATGTTTGATACATACATTTAGCATTGTGTGTGTGTATATACGTGTGTATACAGGTTGGCCATATGACACATTCTAGACAATTACTCTTAATTGATTAGCAAACGTGATCAGCTATGGAACTGGATATGGTACTAATGTATGATGTTAATGATTCTGATTAAACTGTGACGAGTTTAAAGGGATAGCGTAACTGTGTGTAAAAATAAGGCAATTATAAGGATATTTTAGGGCAATTTGATAACCATGCCTATAATAATTTCATACAGGTACTAATGCCTGCCTCATATTCATGTGATAGATCGTCATGTCAATAGCAAACTGACAACGTACGATGAATGTGTTATATATTGAACAACTGTCTTTCAAGTCCATAACGTTCCCCATATTTTCCCGTCGAGACGTGTCGCCGAGTGGTTAAAGGCGACGTCTCAGAGACGTGAGGTTGCGGGTTTGAACCCCACAAGATCACGAAACAAAATAATTAGCTACTTTACTGTTTTTTTTTCTTCAATTTTGTATTACATATTCGTCCATGTAGAAATCACGTTCGTATATAAACGCACCTATACACACACACAGACACACACACACGCCATATCCCTCTTTTTTGTGTGTTGGAGACCACATTGCTTCGACTGCAGCAACATTTTGCAGGTTGACTTTGTCAAACCGATCATAGTATGTAATGACGACGACTGAGGTGTTGTACTTTGAACAATTTTCTTTCAAGACGATGTCATTGTTTTGTAATTTGATGACGTCATTACACTGAAAATTGTGATTAAAGGCAAGGTATCAAAACCAGCCGATTATAGGTTTTATGTCTGCGGGACGTATTTTTCCCAAGTTGCCAGAAATGGCATAGCGACCTCAGTCGTTACAAGGCCGCTTTTCCGTCTAGCAATGCAATAGATGTTCACACGGCCACGTTAGTTGAGTGGGCATTGACTTTCCCCCCGTTATATCTATACATTGTTGTTGTTTTTTTGTCTTACCATTTCCGTGGATGACCCGTGGCCGAGTGGTTACAGAAACGGTTTCGCATGCACGCTCAATATAACTTCAAGGTGCCTATATCACATTCTTTTCTTTGTCGATCACAGATGACTGTCATCTGATGACCACAAGCGTATCACCTAACTCGTCCTCAATGTGACGAGTTTTCATGTCTCGTTTCTTTTTATTCTTCTTTCTTTCTGGACAATTTTGTGTCATCAATATCTCAAGAATGACATTACGGAATAACATGACATTTTCAGGGAACATGTCTCATGACAATATCTAGCCACAATAAGGTTTTCATGACAGTAACATATCTATGACGTCGTCTAGGCGCCATTTTGTGATTTTTGGACCATGTTACATGATCGATCATAACTTCATAACTAAAGGTCATTTCTGTATCATTTTTTGTGGACATAAAGTTCAGGTCACGTTCTATCTTACTTCTTTTGATGCTAATTACCTAGGACATCATTAAGTGCGCGTAAGCGCGCGTCAAAATTTTAAAAGGCTCAAAACAACTTTCCAATGGGAAATCTCGAAGTTTCAGACAATTTTATGCGTTTCAAACAATTTTGCGCGTGCGCGTCCGTCCGCGCATTTTCGCGCGCACAGCGCGTCAGCAACATGAAAATACACTTTTTTTGACAGATTTGGATTCCTGATACTTTGAGCAACAATATCCATTGATTTCTAATCGATTCCTACAAATAACAAAGCAATGCACTTGCGTCAAAGTTCAAATTTCGCCTGCGCGTCTATGTGCAAATATAGTGAAAAAACATGTCTTTGTTTATTTCGCCATAGCTCTTTAAAACGTCAGGTGACCCTATGTTTTTATTGCATATTACAAAAGCATATAAATTGGACTTGACGTTTCAAGTATCATTATTTCCATAATTACATTATGACGTCATCATATCGTCATCTGAAATCAAAAAAGTGGAATTAATTTTTTTGAGGTACTGTTTCTGACATTCATTTGCTCGTATCTCTGTTGTTTAAGCTCAATATTATCCCAAATTCAGATATGTTGTACTTTGAACATTTGCCTTTCAAGTCCATGTCATGGTTTTGAAATTTGATGACGTCATCATGCTTTAAATTGTGTTTAAAGGTAAAGACGCAAAATCGGACAAGTTTACGTGTTATGTCTATGGGAGGTGATTTTTTTAGAAACCATGCATTGACTTGACAACGTTTAAGCACCTTTATCTCAGCTGATTTTGCTTCATTTCCTCTGAAACTTATTTATGTTGTAGCTGTGACAATAAGCTGCAGTAATCATGCATTTTATTCTTTGAAATCTCCTCATGAGGTTGACAATTTTGCAATTTAAAACTGAAAATGAGAATGGAATGCGGACCAAACGATTCCTGATTCATCTTTCACGTACATAAGCTTACGTTCCTCTAATTTTCTCGTCGAGACGTATGGCCGAGTGGTTAGAGGCGTCGTCTTAGAAACGTGAGGTTGCACACGTACGGGTTCGATCCTCACAAGAGCACGAAAGAAAATAATATTTTTTTTTTTTACTTTTTTTCTTCAATGGAGTACTACACCTTCGTCCATGTAGAAATCACGTTTGCATGTAAACACACCTATACGCACACACTCACACAGTATACCTTTGTTTTGCGTTGGAGACTGCATTACTTCGTCTGCTGCAAAATTATAGTTTTGCAGGTTGGGCTTTTCAAACTGATACAGTATACTGTAACAAAATGAAATTTGTTCATATCAATTCAGTAACACAATGTAGTCGTGGTTACTTTGTGCTGATTTATACATGTAACAAGCTATACATTGTAAAAAAGGTATTCAGTCTTCTGTATTGATGATTATTTGTCAATTAGTGGTTTTTGTGGAGTTTCAGATAGTGATAAAAAGTATGGATGATAAGTGCAGCGATAATTCCTATAGTTAGTTCAAAGCTGTGTTACAGATGTTTGATACATACATTTAGCATTGTGTGTGTGTATATACGTGTGTATACAGGTTGGCCATATGACACATTCTAGACAATTACTCTTAATTGATTAGCAAACGTGATCAGCTATGGAACTGAATATGGTACTAATGTATGATGTTAATGATTCTAATTAAACTGTGACGAGTTTAAAGGGATAGCGTAACTGTGTGTAAAAATAAGGCAATTATAAGGATATTTTAGGGCAATTTGATAACCATGCCTATAATAATTTCATACAGGTACTAATGCCTCCCTCATATTCATGTGATAGATCGTCATGTCAATAGCAAACTGACAACGTATGATGAATGTGTTATATATTGAACAACTGTCTTTCAAGTCCGTAACGTTCCCCATATTTTCCCGTCGAGACGTGTCGCCGAGTGGTTAAAGGCGACGTCTCAGAGACGTGAGGTTGCGGGTTCGAACCTCACAAGATCACGAAACAAAATACTTAGCTACTTTACTGTTTTTTTTTCTTCAATTTTGTATTACATATTCGTCCATGTAGAAATCACGTTCGTATATAAACGCACCTATACACACACACAGACACACACACACGCCATATCCCTCTTTTTTGTGTGTTGGAGACCACATTGCTTCGACTGCAGCAAAATTTTGCAGGTTGACTTTGTCAAACCGATCATAGTATGTAATGACGACGACTGAGGTGTTGTACTTTGAACAATTTTCTTTCAAGACCATGTCATTGTTTTGTAATTTGATGACGTCATTACACTGAAAATTGTGATTAAAGGCAAGGTATCAAAACCAGCCGATTATAGGTTTTATGTCTGCGGGACGTATTTTTCCCAAGTTGCCAGAAATGGTATAGCGACCTCAGTCGTTACAAGGCCGCTTTTCCGTCTAGCAATGCAATAGATGTTCACACGGCCGCGTTAGTTGAGTGGGCATTGACTTTCCCCCCGTTATATCTATACATTGTTGTTGTTTTTCTGTCTTACCATTTCCGTGGATGACCCGTGGCCGAGTGGTTACAGAAACGGTTTCGCATGCACGCTCAATATAACTTCAAGGTGCCTATATCACATTCTTTTCTTTGTCGATCACAGATGACTGTCATCTGATGACCACAAGCGTATCACCTAACTCGTCCTCAATGTGACGAGTTTTCATGTCTCGTTTAGTAATTAGCTTGGTTTCTTGAACCAGAGATGTCTGCTTGATTAATACAACACAAAATTTTAGCAAAAAATTACTAGGTTCCAGATTATTTTATTAATATATGAGCATGGCTCAGATACTGGGTACCCATTGTGTTACATTTGGGGCAAAATATGAACTTTGTTTAAAATTTTAAAACACTGTGTTATTATTATCAACAGATCCACAATGTGTACCTATGGATTTTCAGACCTACAGCACTTTGCATTTCTAAGTTGTGCATTAAAAACACCCCAGTTACCATGCCTTGCAATGGAAAGCAATAGTCATTCTCATAATTTAGTGTCCCGTTACGCCAAATCATTATTTTGGTAAATTCATTTAGACCAACAACTGAATCATTTAAACCTTTCAAAACTCTGTTACTAACCAAAATATCACAGAACATGTACAAAACTAATCTGGATGGCCTTGAGGTTAATACAAGGAAATATTGGACGAGCTATGCACAAATTTCGACTCATCCAATATTTTGCTTAGCGAGTCCAATATTTCCTTGAATTGACCGAAAATAGGACATCCAATATTATCATTATTATCCTACTGAGGATTTTAGCAAAGAATATTTTCACTTAGGGGCTATCCTTTCTGTCTCTGAGTGCTGTATGGTCTCCTACTGTACTTGATCCTGACATGGGGTATGGTACACTCTTCAGTGCAAGTTAGTCCACTTCATTCCCAGATCTATGTGATCTATGTATTTTGATGTACATTCCAAAGGAAACTTAGATCAATGTCGAATTAACTAATATACTGAATGAAATTTGTTTGTATAAACACAGAATTTTAGAAAAAACGATATTTCAGTTAATTCGTGATTGACCAATCACAGACGTTTTCACTTCATATTTCGGGTCATCTCGTATATCTCAACCAATCACGGTGCAGTTTATCAAAACTTTGGGGAATCCCCCTCTTGCCGTCCAATATTCTTAATATTGGTCGCCTCGGCAAAAAAATATTGGTCGAGTTCAACAAACTTTCTAAGTGGGTCGGAGGTTATGAGGTGCATCAACAAAATAACACTTGTATTTGGGCTCTAAAAATCCTCTGTATGGATAATAAATCTCTATCATTGGAAGGAGAGGTTGTCATTCTGCACATTTGATTTGCTCATAACATTTCGTGTCCACACTGGACACCAATGACAAAATGTTGACTCATTCAGAAAATTAATGAAACCATATAAAGAGGTTGCATTATTTTTCATAAATGTTCACTACTCTTTGGACTTAGGCTGAATTGTTCAATAAATTTATATTCAATGTTTTCGCCTTTTTGAAAACTTAAAGGGATCGTATAGTTTTGGTTGAGACCTAATTTTAGGTTTCTAACATTTTTTGGTGAGATGATGTGAAACCTCTTATGAAATATGAAAGAGCATGTAATTCTATGAGGAATTCAACATTTATTTCATGAAGATTGGTTCTGAAATGGCTGAGATATCCAAAAAAAGAGCAATTCTAATAGAGTGTGGGATCCACACTTTATTACGATCGCTTTGTTTTTGGATGTCTCAGTCATTCAAAACCCGATTTTCATCAAATAAACTTCGAATTCCTCTTAAAATGGTATGCTCTGTACTATATCATAAGCATTTTTTTGGTATCTCGCAAAAAGCTAAAAGCTCAATTCTCATCTTCACCAATACTGTACCATCCCTTTAAGTCCTGCTTAATGTAGGTGATTCGCTCATAACAGAACACATGCCATGGACACCAAACAAATATGCAAGAGAAAATAGGTGTATTTTAATGATTGCGATTCACTGATTTGCTTCATTTCTCTCTTGTTTATAATTCATGTTGTTTCCAAATTCCAATAGCTCTATCAAAACTTAGGAATAGATCAATAGTTGTGTAGCATTCAAAATAAACATGATAAATGTGAACAGCAGCTGCAGCTGGTGAAGCGGTTCAGTGAAGGCCACCAGTTGTAGCGTGTCAATACAGACATCTAAATGTTTTGTAAATAATTAAGAAGTTGTCGCTCGATCTTGTTACAGAAATGTACTTGTAGGATGGGGAGATACAGTGTAAAGTTTAAGATTTGCAGGTCATCGACACATACAACTGTACTGTCTTGTGTAGTGTAGGCTGGGCCTTGAATTTTTGTCTAGAAAGCAATTCAACATCACAAAATGCAAAGTTGTTCACAATGGGAAACGGAACCAGAAGAATGACTACACCATATCTACAACTGATAGCCAAAGCAGGATCCCTGTAGCTGAACAGGAGAAAGACCTTGGAGTGACCTTTGACTCTGCACTTTCTTTTTCCGAGCATGTTGCTGAGATAACCAAAAGAGCCAATACCAAGCTAGGCATTCTGAACAGATCCTTTTCTAGCCTGAATGAAAGAGGATGGCTTAAGCTCTACAAGTCCATCATACGACCCACACTAGAATATTGCAACTCGGTATGGTGTCCTATGTTCAAAAGAGATGAGGATTTGTTAGAGAAAGTGCAGCAAAGAGCCACACGTCAACTTCCACATCTTCGCCACCTGGAATATCCAGACAGACTGAAAGCCCTGGGTTTGGAGACTCTTGCATACAGGAGACAAAGAGCAGAGGTTCTACAAATTTATAAGATCATGAATGGGATTGACCACCTTGATGTACACAAATTCTTTCAATTGGTTGAAAGCTCCAGAACCAGAGGCCACTGCATGAAAGTCAGAAAACCCAGATCCAAATATATGTTGCGACAAAAAACCTTCTCTGTTCACAGTTGTAACAATTGGAACTCTCTGCCAGACGCAGCTGTCAGAGCATCAAGTGTTAATCAATTCAAATCTATCCTTGAGAAACACTGGAACAGCCATCCCCTAAAGTACAGCCCATATCAGAGGGACAATGAAACCTGGAGGGGCAAATAAGCAACGCTTTACGTCTCTACATCCAAGTAAACTCCAAGTAAGTAAGCTCTACGTAAGAACAAACATGTGGGACTGACTCCAGTCACCACCACGGCGCAGAGGCATTTTACAATGATGCACTTGCCCAGACTTTCAGCATCTAACGAAAATGGCTTCGCTTCGTACAGAAAGCACGAAACGTACTTAGGCTGAGAAAATATTTTGTACTCACTTGAAGCTGGACATTCCGAAAGAATGCCACAGTATCCACCACCACATGTTCTACTCTTGAGGTTTTCGCCATTGCTGCATCCATGCATTGCAGGTTGATGTATGCTGTGTGAACACTAGATGGCAGGCTTTCTAATGCGTCGTTTTATTTGTTGTCATATCCTAAAAATAGGAATTAAGTGAGCTGACTCAAATCCATACGATCCTGCTCTCACAGTAAACAATTGATTTTGTATAAACACCCTTCATATATTCAGGGCTCGTCGGAACATTTTATACACTTCCTGTAACTATTGGCACCAACTATCATGCCTGACCTACAAGGTAAGACGTTTTTAAATAATCGGCAGTAGGTGATTGTTGTGTCTAGCCTACTGTGCAGCTGTGTAGCTAGTCTATACAGTCAACACTTCTTTTTGGTCCCACCTATCTGGTGTTGTGTTGGGGTTTAATCTCCTTAGAGATTCTTAATGATGAGTGCATCTTCTGAGCTCATAAGTAAAACTCACGCTATTGTCAAGGCTGAAAGAAGCGAAGTTATATACTCTCAGTCTCATCATGCCATTGGCAAGAGTTCCATGTCCCCCCCCCCCCCCCCCCCCGTGAGGCTGCTAAAATTGAAAAGAACTTAATAAGTGATATTATTTACTTGTATGTCTAGGCTATGAATAATCTATAATGTATGATAAAGTATTATCAAGTTAATGATCTCGATGGGGTAATTAAAATAACACGAACCCCAGCACAACCCCAAGTCTTTAGGTTATTGGGGGTGGGGGGGGGGGGGGGAGGGGTATACTTGGGTGACCCGCACCTCGTCATCGTTAATGTTTGCGCATATTTGAATCACATTTCGCCACTGAAATTCTTTGAAATTCATCTCACATACAGGAAAAATGCTGAAATTTCCAATGGAATCACAAGCTCACTGATCGATATAGAAAATTTGCAGCTATCGTCGTCAAACGCGAACGATGCGAAAAAGTTGCGCACTAGGGAAGGGGCCCGCAACTCGTCACCTGCGCTCCCATAGACAAAGCACGTAAAAGACGTGTGCGGGTGACCGTGATGCTCCCATAGACATACACGTAAAAGATGCGTGCGGGGACAGTGGTGATACTTTACACGTAGTGTCCTATTCCGATTAAAATTTCAGATTTTCGCGAAAAACTGTTCGATTTTCACCAAAATTTGCTTGGTTGTGGTAGCTCTGCCAAGTTTCAAGCGTACTGAACACAGTCCTAGACATAAATTTTTGTTTAGTGCGCTTAAAACAATTTTAAGCGGGGTGACGGTATTCGGGCCCCTGACGAGTTGCGGGCACCTCACTATACATATAGAACTCTTGTGCTATTGTACTTTTGCACCTGTTTGTCAAATGATCTCTAAACATGCACAAACTCACCCTTGTTATTCAGTAACCTAAAATACTATACTTTCATCTGAGTCTCCAAAGTCGAATAGAAGTTAAGTTTTAACACTTTTAGTAATTTACGAAGTGTCAGAAAATCATTGGAAAATCTTGGTTGCTTGAAATGCTGCTCTGTACACAAGCACAGTATGAATGCGTTCAGTGCATGCACTAAGGGTTGATCATTAATTTGGTATGAGTGTAGCCACACAGCAGCTTTTTCTATGGTGACCTTGACAAGCTAAAATTTGTGTTTCTCTTTTCCCCGACCAAGTCTTGCATTAGCGGTTGTAGCTTCAAAGCAGTTGAGTGTGTGAGCGAGTGTGTGTTGCCACTTACAATTATGTATCTTTCTCTTTCTTTTCTATATTTTCTTTTTTCATTTTCAGGTAGAATCTATACCTGAATTTCCCTTCCCTTCCTATCAATCATTTCTTTGTGGATTTCCTTTTATCTAACTTTCTCAATTTCCTATTTGACTGTACTTTGTGCCTAATAGTTGTTTGTTTCCTTCTTGGGTTTTTCCCTCCAACTACAAGGGTCTTTCCTTTCTATCCCCTCCAATATATTTTTTTTTCTTATGTGTCATTCTAATGAATCATTTTTTTAATTTACATTTCAACCTTTATAATTCTTTCTTTCCTTCCTATTCATCTTTGCGTTCATCCAGTTTTAATTCATCTCTCATTCTATTATTCAGTGCTTTTCTGTTTTTCAATCTATATTTTCTCTTTGATTTTCTCCTCTTTTAAAACATATCCATCTCCCCTTGCTTTCCTTTATAATGCAAGTTCTCTTTCTTTCCTTCCAATATCTTTTAGTGTACTCTCTTTTGTAAACCTTTTGTTCCATTTTTTTCAAAAAAAAAAAAACCTTCAACAAAGTCCTAATGCTTACTTTAAAGTTTAGGTGTGCTTTTTTGACTTGTAGATGAAAAGAGGCCAAGCAGGGGAAAAAATTTTCAATGTGTGTGTGTGGAAGGAGAACATTATTTTTTTTTTGCATTTTTAAACCTACAGTGCACTCCCGTTATAACAAAATGCTCGGGACCGGTAGTTTTCTTTCGTTATAACGAAATTTCATTATAACCGAACAAATACAATATATAACAAAAACAAGGAAACCATGCATATATCATATTCTGTTTGTTGAATACTCATCTTACACTGTGCAGATATGTGAAACGGGATGGTACACTGTACCTTTTAAATTTCGTTTGGATATTACATTAAAGAGAGCATAAAATTGACGGAAACTATGCGTGACACACGGAGCGAACACACTGTGATGTAAAGCGTTCGCCCATGCTTGTTCCACTACGAATTTTCGAAAACGATCCGCATTTCGTTATAATGGAGCACATTTCTTTTGTTTTTCTTTGTCCGTGGGGCTCGGAAGAGACTTCGTTGTAACGAAAATTTCGCTATAACCGTGTTCGTTATAAGCGAATATTGTACCATAGACATTAATGGCAATAATTTTGGGACCAGAAGGTTTACTTCGTTATAACGAAATTTCGTTATAACCGTGTTCATTGTAACGGGAGTGCACTGTATTTGTTGATGTTGAAATTGTTCTTTTGTATTTCATATATGTTACCTGTGGATGCCAAATCAATCCTGTTCAGATGTCCTCTTTCAACTGAAGGTAAACAAATAGTTCTTTATTCTTTTGTTACAATTCTCTATTTGTAAATGATTCCGGAACTTATGGCTGTTAGCATAACTTTTCAATCATTTGATTGTCAAAGCTGAAGTAAGTCAATGGTGATTTGTAGAATTCCATGCAAGGAATTTAAAATAGCTTAAATCTCGTACTCAAATCTACACCCTACAAGAGATACAAAAGGTATCATTGTTATTAGTTGTTAGAAAGTGTAGAAATCTCTCTTCATAGTTTGCATGCTATATCTATGTATATACTTTATTTATGTGGAATATAGTCTCCACAAGTAATCTTTAACTGTGTGATTATCACCTTTGATGCCCCCCTTGTTTTGTAACAACAGTTTTCTTCAAAACAACTAGAGAGGTTTGCAAAGAAAGCAGAAAAAGAACAGAAGGTTCAGCAAGGAAAAGTGAAAAAGGTAAGAAAAAAAGTCTAATCTCTAACTGGATATGCAATACTGCATGTCCATTGCATTTCAAAGTATAACACTGTATTGTCACCACCCTTGGTCAGTGATTTCTAACATAATTATGCATATATAAGAAAATAATAAGAATTTACAAACTGCATGGAAAATGTTCTGAGTTGAACATGTAGAAGGCTTTAAGATGAAACAAAATGAACAAAAGCAAATCAGAAAATGGTGCATTCGGTTGATAATGCGACCTTGCCAATATTGCATATATTGAAATAGCATGGTGTTATATTTCAAGCATCTCTCTAAGTATCTTTCTGTTTTGTTTTGTTTTGTTTTTCATTTAGACCTTCCATTTCAATTTTCCTATTTTGGTGTTTTAGATGATTGTGCTATTGCCAAGAACTTGGATCAGTACAACTTAAAAAGTTATGGAGTGTTAATGATAGCAGGTCTGAAGTAAAATTCTTCATTTTCCATATGATTATGTTCATGTATCAATGCCCTTCCAGATGTATATCCATCAGGTCATAGATTGTTCCTCTTTGAAACATCTCTGACATGTCTGTATTGGCAAGTGTGTAAGAGTTGAAAGTATGATTTTTCTTCATATGTACTCAATCTATTCTTCTTCCCCTCCCCCCCCCCCCCCCCCCCCCACAAAGGCTCTGGAGCAAGGGAATCCAGAGGGGGGCCAGAATATATGCTGAGAACTCCATCCGCAAGAAGAGTGAGTACCCTCAACTTCCTTAGGATGGCATCCCGAGTCGATGCTGTCTCATCAAGGATACAGTCTGCTATGGCCATGAAACAGGTGAGAGATGATGATTAAAATTCATCTTTGAGTTATTGCTGCAAAACTGGGCATTAACACCATAAATCCCATGAAGTTGCTTGTAGCATGAGCAGACCTACTGCATGATATGAGAGATGCTGGTGCATGTGTGTAGAATGTATTGAGTAATGATGATTATGTTGGATGCCCTGATTTCATGGAATATCAACACATGTCGTTTTTGTGCTGCATACTGCTCTCCTCTTTGAGTCATACAATGTTTTCAGGTGTCCCAATTTGATTTCATTCAATGTGGTTAAAACTGTCTAATTATCTTCATTTTCACTGTAAGGTTATATTTCTTTGAATATCATCTTTCAATTAGGTTACAAAGAATATGGGTCAGGTCGTAAAAGGACTGGACAAAGCCATGCAGTCTATGGACCTGCAGAAGGTAGGAATCTGTCTCTACATTATTTTGTTGTTTCAATGTTTTTATGGGGAAATCCAGTCACATGGTAGTACTGTGTTTATAACTGTCAACAATTTTATCTGTTCTTAGCAGCTATTGTGAATGAGTTGATAGAACACTGGACCATCAATGACAAGGTCCCTGATTCAAGTCCCATGGCTGCAGCTGTTGTGCCCCTAGGCAGGGCACTTTATCCTTATTGCCTTGTTTTTTGGAGGGGCCTTATCAGTCCCAGGGTTTCATGGTCACAAACATTTATTTCTCTCAACAGGCACATCAACAAATCAAGTCAATCATATGAAATTAAATTGTTACTGTTGAGACTAGGGATTGTTTTCATTGATGTAATATACATCATACTTTTGATTTCCCTAGCGTGTGCTTTCCAGTAAGGACCTCTTATTCAGTATAAAGGGCCTTGCACAAAGGTGTGTTCAGTCAGTGCAAGAAAACTGGGATATGGATCACCAGAAAGAGATCAACTTATTCAATTTACATATTGTCACTGGAGTAAGAACCTTTCTCTAAAAAATCATGAATCTTTAGAAGGAGGAAAAATAATTTCATTTTTGCAACATCCCCACAAAATAACACCATGTCGGCATAAAATATTGTATAAACATAGTTTTAGATTTCATTGATAATATTGTAGTACAGTATTTTAAAACTTATATCAGTATTTTTGTTGTTCAGAACTCTTACCGTCTTCCGTAAGAAATCTGTTTGTAAGATACCACTGAATACATATAATGAGATATGATCTGTATCATCA
The DNA here is from genome assembly GCF_040938485.1 of Diadema antillarum. Classification (NCBI taxonomy): domain Eukaryota; kingdom Metazoa; phylum Echinodermata; class Echinoidea; order Diadematoida; family Diadematidae; genus Diadema; species Diadema antillarum. The sequence goes on along the minus strand of NW_027271832.1, from coordinate 827,836 downwards.
TATTCTTTGTCATTTTTTTTTCTCCTCACTTTATCTCTTCTCTGGTCTGGGATCATTTTATGTTTCTAGATATCGGCCATCATGGAGAAATTTGAAGGGCAGTTTCAGGACTTGGATGTACATACTCAGGCAAGTACCAGTACTGGCACAACAGCCTTTCTCCGGACAAGCTATATTCATTTGCCCTGTTTGCTATGTAGGACAGGGAAGGATAAACAGATAAATAATACCTGGAGGATTAATTTTCCATTCCCTAGAAAACTTATAAAGAGCCAATGTTGATGTCCTGTGATTCTTCTCCCTTTGTTTCCCTGAATGTCCAGGCTAGCATACTTACGTTCAAAGTCTCCTGCAGGCAAAAAGTTCTCTCTACCTGTGCATACACTTCCTGTTACAAGAATTACCTCACAAGTGATTTAAAAAAAAAAATCACCTTAACATCATGTAAGATGATTCAACAGCAGTCAGTTATTTGCAGATTTCTCAGTAAAAGCTGATCAATTTGTTTCCCCAAATTTAGCTGATTTGTGGCACCTGTTATTTAAGTTTGCTTCAAGCAACTTTCTTTTAAAGATCCATTTTCAGGTATGAAAAGTCCAACTGCTAGATGATGTCCAAAATTGTTCTCATTTACAGGTGTTGGAGGGCTCCATGGGTGCTGCCACGACCCTGACCACGCCCGAGGACCAGGTGGAGAGTCTCATCCACCAGGTGGCAGAGGAGAATGGCCTGGAGTTGATCAGCGACATGACCGCTGCCCCAGCCCCGGGGTCAGCCACTCTGGCCTCGGGCTCGAGAACACTGGAGCAGGAGGACCACCTCACTCGCAGGTTGCAGGCCCTCAGGGAATGATTGCCCACCCCGCCCTGGTGTGCCCCCCCCCCCCCATTATGTGAGGTATTTTCATGTTATAGTGCATTATTTTGTAAATATGAATCCAGATGCTAACATTTGAGAAAAAAAAGTCAAAAACAAAGTGAGCTAAGTACTGTGGTAGTGTTTTCAGTTTACTTTCATTTCAGCCAAAGACATGAAAGATGAGTGTAGGTGGGATCTTTTCAGCATCTCAGTCCAGTTGCTTGTGTCATACATCAAAAAAATGGGCTGCTTCTTCAGATCAGTGCATATGTGTTGATATTCTGTATCCGTGACAGTCCTGTAATGATCTTAGTTTGGCATTTTCTTGGCGATTTCTAACATCACAGTGCCCAGCAAACACTGATTTCATATAGAAGGACATACGAGGAACAGAGTATAAATGACCCTATGCCACAGATAAAGGTTTGATGATTGTACTTACAGAAGATTACCAAGCCCTTTCCCTACCATAATACAAGGTTACACCATGTGGGTGATAGACATCATCAGTGAATTAGCTAATGTTTACGATACTCTAGGGTTTTATCCTTTCCCTAAGTAATCTTTGATTTCAACAGGAAGTATGACTCTATTCAGAATGAGTAGGCAAGTTTCCATTGTACGTGATGTTTGATGTGGAAATGGGTCTTTTCACAATAAAACCAGAATTTTTTGTGTGCACTTAAATTTCACGAATTTAGCGAGAGCCAAGATTCACAAAATTGAAATGCACACAAAAGTTCTTGTCTGCAGTACAAGCATCGAGTATTGGTGGTATTTCACAGAAATTTCATGTGGCGAAAAAGGCCATTGGCTCCAATTTCGCGAAAATTTCATGCCGTGAATATTACTTGTTTTACAGTACCTTGCAAACTCTTCATGATTGGTCATAATTCTGTCCTGTATGAAGACAGTGTACATTATGCGCTTTATGCAGTTGGAGGACATTTGAACATAATGTTTGTTGTAATCCTGCTCCACTACTGTGATAGAAACATTACGACTGCATATCTAATGTTTGAATCCTGTGATTGCGTTGTTTATTCACTGTAACTGTCTTCGATTTCGATTTCGATTTCGATTTATTTTCATATTTCTCGATGAAAAAATACATCAAATATAACAAAATTAAATGAAGTACATAATATCAAGCTGGAGACATACATAAAATATTGAAAATATATAAAACATATAGTGGTCGATCTATGACGTTTTGAATCTGTGAATGGATGCTAAAGAAATATGAAGGAACCTTGATAATGATTCTTTCGCATGTATTGAAGCATGTAGTGGCTAGTGATGTAAGTTTCTTGGCGAGTATGTAATGATTATGTTTCTGAGATTTCTCAAGCAGAAATGTGAAAAGGTGAGGTAAATTATCTTACAATTGAATGTTACATGTATGTAACCTCGAGATAAGTGATCACAATACCAATTAACGTGTCTTTTGATCAGCATAGCTTTGATACACTGCATTTTAACAGATCTTTTAAAAAGTTTGCTTAGCATGTAGAAGAGCAACAACATATTTATCTGTAACATACATATTATGGTAACTGTCTTCAGGTGTTGGCCTATTTCTGGGCCATTTGGCCACGGGGATAATGTCAGTTTCAATAGGCAGGCTGTGTATTTTGCACATACTGTATATTGTGAGACAGTGTGCCTCTAGTTGGTAAGACTGAGTATTTATGGATTCTAGTCCTGACTCACTTCTTTTCATCCGTCATAAAACTGCTAAACTCTCCAAACTTTGTTAGCCTTACAGTTCTCTTAAAATTTGGAGTAAAGATGTTAATTGATGTCACTAGATTATATACTGAAAATGTGGACACTTTCGACTTTACAAGAACTATTCCAGTTCACTTGATGATAATTTTGTGGAAAAGAGTATTTCTATCCGTCTTCATGTATCACCAAAATATTTTCGTGTTTTTATCTTTACTCTAGTCAAGTAAAATGCAAAATTGGCACACACACACACACACACACACTCAAAAAACAGAAACACTGAAATATTCAACATTTGCAATATCAGGTGGGACTGACTTCGAAGGTTATTTCCTGGTACACCGGAAACTCGATATAAAGAGATCTGCTATAACAAAATACCTACTATAACTAACTAGTTTCTCTGTTCACATTGAATTTGTTTCCTTTGTTTTGTATCATTTATTGACTACTGATATAACAAAATATCTGATCTGATACACATGTGTATAAAGAACAAATTGTCTTGGTCCCAAGGATCGTGTTATACTCAATTCCACTGAACAGTGGAACCAGAAGTCAGATTTCTAACAGAACCCTCTAATACCAAGTTTATTAAAATTGCAGGTCACATGTTTTTATATTTCTTTGTTTTGTACCCTAATAAAGTGAGGTAATTGCCATGATTTTTAGGTCCACGGTACAACAAGGCTCCCCTTTACTTCCATCTCCTACAGTCTCTTCGCTGTATTAAAAAAAAAAAAAGAAAAAAAGTTGATTACCTTCTCTTGTAAATGTAACTTTTAAGATCCACCATCGCCTTATGTATCTTATTCCCTGTAACACGAGAAGAGTTACATGAATCTGCTTTTTGATTTCAGGTAAATCATAAATGTTGACTGCTGTAAACTTGTTCTTCAACAAGATATATTCTTTGTTACATATCTAGAAGTCTGTGGTCTACCAAAGAGTAATTCCAGCAGCCTACATGTATATGGTTTTGCCATGTGTCTTAGGGTACTTTGTAGTTTGATAATTGCTATTGTTACAGAATCATATACTGTTGTTGTTTTTTAAACAGTATATAATGTGTATAACCATTGAAGTTTGAAATTATGTAACTTACTGAGTGCATTTATTTGTAGTATTTCATTTCTAGTGCATCGCTTGTCAACTTGTTCTGCATGTGCCTTTGTCATTATTTCTTCTCATGCCACTCTGCGTAGTGTGAACAGAAAACGAAAAAAAAAAATGGCTGTAAAAGAAGAAACTTTGGCAGAAATTGTGAGAGTTTACCCTAGAAGGTGTCGTCCTGTTCCTTTTCCACACACTGCTCTCAAGTGAAGTTTGTCATTAATCTCATTCACACTGATACAGTACAGCGCTACCCAAAAGTGTGACTACAAGCTGTCATCTGAAATATCTCCAGTCATACTAGGAAACATATGATATATAATTACTGTATATGAATACTGGAAATAAGCAGATACTTAGGAAGAGGAGATACATATTCGTGATGCTGAATGCTGTGAGCATTGTTGAAGATGTATTTGTGCGATGGGGGACATGAATAATGTACCTGTAAATGTATTTATCAATGTCCTGTAGAGGGCAGCAGATAACTACACTGTATCTTGTCTATGTATGGCCTACATGAGCTTTGATCTCGGCTCATCGAAATTCAACACTTCTCCAGAGATAGTTATGATACAGTGGCACACCATCAAGAGTCAAGGTCAACAAGAACACTTTCATTTATCCTATAAACTCTCTCAGACCCTGAGAACTTGTTTGTTTTGTTTTGATTGTTAATTTCTTGACTAGACAGAGCATATCTTTAGCATTTGTTATGTGTTGATGTTGTTGTTTTTTTTCACTAGTAATTGTTCCTATTTTTATCTTAGCAAAAAATATTTTTTCAGCCTGGCAAAGAATTGTATTTTAGCAGAAATCATACCCAATGTATGTGTATTGTGTAACATGATAAGTTTTTATAGGTTCCCCCCTCCCCCCCCCCCCCCCCCTAGATTAACAAAGTGCCAAAAACCAAAATCTTTATTTCAGAATTCCAATATGTATCTTATTTTTTGTTCATATGAGTTAGGATTAAGGTAATTACACTTTTGGAAATACATTGTAAAAGAAGAGAAAAAAAAAACCAACACATTTTGCAGGTGGCATTCCTTCCTGGTTACTTTTAATTGATTTTGTTTGATTGTAAAATATGCTGTTTGTGGCTTGTGAAGATATACAAATAATGAAGATGCACTTGTACATGACTGTATAACGCCAGCTGCATTTACGAGCAAGTTAATCATAGAAAAGTAATACAGTACTCTTCAGTTCTCCGCAAGATTTTGTTGTTGTTGTTTTTGTTTGTTTGTTTGTTTGTTTGTTTTCAAATTAGATCACAAATTTCCCGGATGTTTCAAGCGTAGTCAGTGTGATGTTAGATTTACAGAATATCAGCAGTGACAATAATGTACACTGTGCATCATTCTTTGCAAGTTTCCTTGTCGAAAGTGGCCATATCATTGTGTGTGTGTATGACATATGTGATATATTTGTATGCTCGCGCTCGTACCAGATATTTCAGATCAACGCAAACAGTAAGCCCTTCCTTTCCCAATGTTTAGAACCAGCTCTTTAATCTTGTACTTCAAAACTACTATGTATATTCTGTCAGGAGTCATGTTTTTGGTGTCTACGCTGATTAGTAATAACATCAATGAATTAAGTTTATTTGTTTGTTGTTGTTTTTTCTAGGAAATCAAACGAAATAGCACTATCCAGTAAGTACGGGAGATGGAATGGGGATGGTTCAATTAGGTGTCCATTGTCTTTGTCGCACTTCTATAACGTTGTAAAGCATCTTCAATACTCACGTCTTAAAATTTGATGGTCCTGTAGCCGTACATCTCAAGTTTATTGAGTAATCGGCCATTTGTGTATATTATCTGACTGTAAAATATTATATGTCATTTTCTAAACAACGTGATTATGCTAAATAAACATTACTGACGATTTAAACGTTGAGCTGTGGTGAAAGTTTTCTTCGATTCGTGATTGTAGTGGTGTACCAGGTTGTATGCTGATGCTGTAGTTACATAGCTTTGGGTCACCATAATTATGTGGTAGTCCTGGCTTGAAGAGATGGTATATATATTGTATACTCTCTTGTTCGATTTCAAGGGATTCATTGGTAGTACAGTGTATAATCTTCGTTGATTCCTCGAAAGGAGAGAGCTGACGACACATTGCTAAACTGTGTCCAAAATGTCGGGCGCCAAGTTAGTTCTTCCCGGTTCTTTTACCGTTTCCGTGTCAGTGAGTAAAATGTGCCCCCAAAATTCACACACATACCTTGGACATGAAATGATCTAGCATGCAGAGGGTTAACGAGATCTGTACATGAAAGTCGTGCATGTATTCACAACCCAGTTTCAAGAAATTTGCACGCGGTACCACGCAAACCACCTTCAATCTACCATTAATACCGTGCAAGCAACAAACTGCGAACATCTCCGATTCTGTGTTCGTGCGCTAAGCGTTTGCGAATGACATCGAACAGGAAAACAAAAATCATGAAGTTGCATCATCATCCAGGAGGCAATTACAGTTGTTAATAATTGACTATCGTGATTTATTCTTTCATTGTTGCAAACATATACCAACTAAATCATATCGATATTTGTAACTTTACGTGTTCCAAGAATCTTATTATAGACGTTGCCATAAACTGCTGACTGGCCCAGTGGGTCTGCATACCTTGTCAGCCGTGACGGATTCTACCGTGACGGATTATGTTTTTTTATTAAAAAAACATATTTTTGTTAACTAATAAGGAATTGTGATTTCATATTAGTGAGTGATACATTAAGTGATAAATTATTCAAGGAACACCAGGATGTAGCTATTTGGACATTCGTAGTTCTACCGCCTATTGCATGGCAGCTTTACCGCGTTAAACCTGATCCGCGCTTTGACCCTCGCCACTTTGCTTGTTGACCGATTTCTTCGGCTTTCCGGCTGGCGGTGAGACGCGCCGAAACCAGGACTCCTGCTGAATCTCTTCCATGTTGATGCGTCGTTTAGCGGGTGACAGGATGCGACAGATCAGATCTTTACAATCGCTGTGGACTGCCTTGTTGCTAGGGAAACCAGGCGGCCGCTGTACCTGATTCAGCAGGACCTTGTGGTTGGTGTCGTCGTACGGCAGACGTCCGAACATCATGGTATAGAGAATAACTCCCATGCTCCAGATGTCGCCCAGCATTGGACAGTATGGGATGCCACGCAGGATCTCTGGAGGCGCGTAGGCGTAGCTTCCGCAGTACGTCTCGCTCAAGATGGTCCTACCAGGCTCGGGCGGTTTCATCTTACTGCGCGCGAAACCAAAGTCGGTGATTTTCAGAACGTTGTTTTTGTTAAGGAGCACGTTCTCGCACTTGAGGTCGCGGTGAACTACTCCGAGGTTGTGGCAGTAGTCCATTCCGTCGACCAGCTGGTGGAACCACGTTCCCGCCTGTGTCTCAGGAACGGCACCGTTGTTCTTGATGAAATCAAGCAGATCTCCATTGTCCGCTATCTCCATGATGAGGTACACGCGACTTGTCGTTTCGATGGACTGCAGAAAGCAAATTAGGTTTGGATGCTTCAAAAGTTTCACTACTTGAATCTCGCGCGGTAGGAACTTGATGAGGTAGTCCTCGGGGGCTTTTCGTTTGGAGACAACTTTGATGGCCACTTTGCATTTATGTTTGTTGGAGAAGGCAGATTTGACAGATGCATAAGACCCGTGCCCTATGTTTTCGAGCACGGAGAACCCGTGTGTTTCCAGAACAGACTGTCCTTTGTCCTTTGTACTAGCTGTGGACTGTTTGGGGTCACTCTTTCCCGTCTTCGTATCACTTGCCATTGCAATAGTTTCCCCCTAGCAAACAGTCGTAATCACAGCACCACACTCCATTGTTATCCCATCTTTTGAGAGTAATGTCCACGTGTCACTCTCCGCTTTTCATCTCTCTCGTCTCAAGTTTGTTGGAAATTTGAATGTAGCATGACGATCTCACGTCAAGTACGATGGATACCTTTACCGCAATGCCGGGCAGGTGAGGAAGCGTTTCCAAGGTACACTTGCAGGGAGCGCGCATTAATGACAACGCACCCTTGTGACGTGTCACGCGTCAACACAGAGCTAAAGCTAAAGGAGATGCGCGTGAAGCATGCGCATGCGTAAAGCCCTGTCTATTAACCCGGGCTTTTTGGCTGTTCTGTGGCGCGGCCGGGGGAGGGTTGATTCAACTCTTCTTCTTCTTCTTCTGATTAAGTCTGCCTCCTTCAATAGACTGAAGATTCTTGCAGACTGGTGCTATTTACATTATAATACAATTTATTTACAGATATTTACAAGCACATAGAAAATTTGACGAAAATACTAGCCACTGTGATCAACCGTTAGACGGTTTCGAAATGATCCCACAGATGGCGCTGAAACAATTTCTGACGACAGGGAATTCCAGTTCCTTACAGTTCTTGGGAAGAACGAATGGCGATGCGATTCAGTTCTCGAATATGGTACCTGATAGGAGTGTGGTTGCGAGGCTCTCGTTAACTGAGTAGCCTGTTTGATGATATAGTCCTGTGCTGAAAGAGGAGTGAGATTATTGTGTATTTTGTACATCATAATTAGCCTGTCATTTTCTCTGCGCTGTTCCAGAGTGGTCCAATTAAGTTCTTGTAGCATTTTGGTGACACTCGAGGTGTTATGGTAGCGATTTAAAGTGAATCGCGCAGCTCTTCTCTGGACCATTTCCACTTGGTGGATTAGGTTCTTGGTAGATGGGTCCCAAACTGTGGAAGCATACTCAACAATTGGTCGAACCAACGTTTTGTAAGCGGTGGCTTTAACATCAGAAGATTTTATGCGAAGATTGCGTTTTAGAAATGCAAGCACGTTATTGGCTTTATTGACAGTATTGTTGATGTGTTGGGTCCACTTCAAATCAGAAGTGATGGTTACACCCAAGTACTTCACGGATTCAACAGATTCAAGAGGGGCGTTATTTAGATGATACACGTGTTGCACCTTACTTCTTTTCCTGGATATTGTCAAAACCTTACACTTATCTGTGTTCAAATCCATCATCCATTTTTTCGCCCAGTCACAAATTTTGTTTAGGTCCTCTTGAAGATTTTGCGTATGATGTTGATTGTCGATGGTCATGTAAGAAATTGCATCATCGGCAAAAAGGCGAACCTTTGACGCGAGACCATCAGGCAAGTCATTGATGTAAAGTAGAAAGAGGCAAGGCCCAAGAACCGACCCCTGAGGCACTCCAGATCCTACCGCTACTGGAGAAGATTTAATACCATCCAAAACAACCCTCTGACTTCTTCCATTGAGAAAACTTTGAATCCATTTCAGATTTTTCCCCCTGATACCGTAGTAGTCCAGTTTACGTAAAAGCCGCTCATGTCCAACCTTGTCAAAAGCTTTTGAAAAATCCATGACTATAACATCCGTTTGACGTCCTGCATCCAAGTTCCTATGTAAATCGCTTGTGAAACCAAGTAATTGTTGTTCACATGACATGTTCTTACGGAAGCCATATTGCAGGGGAAAAATGATGTTATTTTCGTCCCCGTGCTTCATAATTTTGCTGGCTAAAACGTGCTCCATTAGTTTACAGCAAATACATGTCAGCGAAATGGGGCGGTAGTTTACAGGAGTAGATCGATTGCCTTTCTTGTAGACTGGTACAACATTTGCTTCACGCCAATCATTTGGTATTTCACTTAATTCATATGACAACCGGAATATATTGCAAAGAATTGGAGCCAGAATTTTTGCCAGCTGCTTCAAGACTCGTGGAGTTATACCATCCGGTCCAGGGGCCTTACATGTCTTCAAACCACAAAGCAACTTCTCTATACCCTTTGATGTAAACAAAATATCCTCCATTTTTTCAAAGTCTGAGGTTTCCGGTAGTAAGTCATTCAGTATGGGAGTTTCCTTGGTGAAAACACTTTTGAACTGTTGGTTCAATGCTTCAGCTTTTGCAATTGGATCAGTGATCGTAATACCATCACTTTTCAGTTCTCTTATTCCTCTATTATCAGTTCTGTTGTGTTTGATGAAGCCCCAAAATCTCTTCATACTCTCAAATTCTGTGGTATCTTCATCGATAGAAAACAGAGATTCCACATAATTCCAATAAGCCCTCCTTAGCTCCTGTTGCAGTGATTTCTTAACTGCTTTCAACTCTTCCTCCAATTGAAAAGGGACTACCCCGTGGTTTCTCAATTTCATGTTCCGACTTTTTTTGTTCAACCTATCTCTCCTTTTGATCAACCTTTTAATCTTGTTTGAAATCCAAGGTATGTCATTCTTTTTGGATGTCATCTTATAGAAGCTATAGAGTATAGAAGCTAGCTTCAACTTGTCGTTGGTGTGTGTGTGTGTGTGTGTGTTTGTGTGTGTGTGTGCGTGCGCGTGCTAGAACTACTAAGTATGTCAACTCCCCCCCCCCCCCCCATCTCGGCTGTCGAGCAATTGATCGCGCAATCGCCCTGAAAATTGGCACATACATTACTAATTGTTTGTCGCGTAATCTACCAAACTGTAAAAGAAAAAAAAATGTTTTTTTTTTTCAGATATCATATGAACTAATATGCGTGAAGTCATAAATTTTGCTCTAATTCAGAAAATAAAGCTAATGGCATCCTAATTTGTGGTGAAATTATTCCTTGTAGCATTCCTAACAATGTACTTGAAAAAAAAATCTGGTATCAAAGTTAATTTCTTCCGTATTTCTTTGTTTTTCGATGTTTTTTTTTCTTTTTTCACAAAATTTATTACAGAACCTATTTTAAGCATAATTATGCTAAAATTGATTGATTTCAGCCATTGAAAGTGAAAATAATTATATCTTTTTGAATAAGGTGAGAAAACTCTATTCACCATATGTATAGACTTTGTACACAAAATCACGTTTTTGAGCCATTTCCGGTCTGGCAAGCATGTATAAAAGGTCGCGCAGCGTTGTAACGGTATGTTCGATTTTCGCGAAAATGGTGTCATAAGATGTGCGAGACTTGAAAGTCAGCGAGCGGCGCGGTCAAAAAATTTCACGCCGCAGAATAGTCGCGGAAAATGTCGGGGGGGGGGGGGTTGATTCAACCCCCCCCCCCCCGCCCTTTTAGGGTTAAAGGACACTCTGAGTCAAAAGGGGACTGAGCTTGCGATCCCATTAGGCAGAATCTTCGTTTATAGAGGCAAAATAACAAACGTGAAAGGCAAACACACACACAGGGAGAGACATACAACACAACATGCATCAACTAGGAGGGGGTGGGGACACAGCAATGAAAACAAAAGGCGTAGTTTGGATGTCAGTATGCAGGGAACCAATCAGGTCATGGAAGCGGGATAAAGCAGTGGAGAGAACACTGAGGAATTGTAATTTACGGCCGATGATGATCCCTAAGCTCAAGGGTGGGCACCCTTACAGTACATGGAAAAATAGAAATTGGGAGGCAACATCACTTAAGATCTGGAACAATACAATAACGATGTGTATCAGAAGGAGTGAAAAAGTAACCAAAGAATTACTGAAGAGGGGTCCAACAGTATGCATAGAAAATAAAAAAAAGCTGGTGTACAAAAGTGTGGTAAAATGTGAAAGTGGAAGCCAACTCGGAGAAAAATTAGTAGGGGATCCTATCCAAAACGAAGATGACAGTGTTTCTTTAATATGCGTCTTCATGACCAGTTTACTCTCTGGTATCACAGCAGATAAGTCCTTATGAATTCAACAGCACCTGTGAGGAAGAAAACTTGTCGTCAAAGAGTATAGAAGCTAGCTTCAACTTGTCGTTGGTGTGTGTGTGTGTGTGTGTGTGTGCGTGTGTGTGTGTGCGTGCGCGTGCTAGAACTACTAAGTACGTCATTGTATCGATGATCTGCTGATATGGCAATATATATATATATATATATATATATATATATATATATATATATACATATATATATATATATATGTATATATATATATATATATGTATATATATATATATATATATATATATATATATATATATATATATATGATAGGAGATCGAACTACTATCATGACGCATGCATAAAGCCTGAGCGGTTGTTATGTCAGATGGCATTCAATATGGTCGTCCCATATACTACCTTTGTGGGAAATGGGTCACCGATCACAAAGAAGGTGTTACCACGGTAACGAAAGCTACTTTTCACGTTATACATGCCACATAGAGTGCAAATAAAGTACGTGTGCATTTTTTATGTCAACACCGGAACCTCAGCTGCTATACATTAATCTGCCGACTCTCTGTCGATCCTTCCCATTTTTGTTCTTTTCTTTCTTTCTTTTTTTGTTACGACACGCGAGGAAAAAAGTCAGCGACGGTAATTCCTTGGTAACCATTGCAAGAAATGCGGTTCAAGCATGGCAACATTTTATGATGGTCACATGCATACATATACTTACGCACTCACATACACACACACACACACACACACACACACACACACACACACACACACGCAGAAACGCACACATACATACATACATGCATACGGTATAATACTCGCAGATAGCCTATACAACACACAGTGTAACTCAATCGGCGCCTTCTGTATGACTGAACGATCATATCAAACGACAGCTATAGTCAATAAGCTCTGCATTAAACCACATAGTGCTCTTCCGTGTGTTCTAGTCATTTGTTAAGAGCGTTTTCATTAAATTGGATGGTACTACTCAATTAAGGGAAATTATGGTACAGTCGGGCATATATCTGTTGCGAGCAATATTTTTACGCCCGCCCTGAAATCAATAGCGCCGAGACGGTCAATTACTATATATACGCCTCTAAACCATTAGTACAGTGTATCAGAGTTAATGGTTCACCTGAAGGGAGGGGAGCCCATGGTGCAGTGGGCCCAGGTCACCTGCAGGGCTGCATTGAAAAAAGAATATCGAATTCAAGCAAGAACTAATTTAAAAATGTGCTATAATGATCAATATCATAGCATGTCTCATTTGAATTTCCATTATTTCGATTTAAAAAAAAACACTTCAGCAATAAAATGCATAAAGTGTATTATGGAAAAGGGATTCAAAATTAGCTGCCTACCCTGATAAAGGACCCATGGAAGTATTACTGTGAGAGTGATCGAGACGTGTAGTTAGTGAATGGTCATTATTAAATTTTTGCTTGTTGTTTTGTTTTTCTTTGCTGTTTTCTATAGAATGTGATAGTTACATGACCAAAAATCTTTAAATTCGCCCTTTTCAAATTAAATGATAAGAGAATAAATTGCATAATTATAATCATAATTCGCCTCAAATTTTAAAGTTTTGATAGCCCAGCATTGACTCCTTTGGAGGGAGAGGGTCGTATATTTGCTCGTTAATTGATCATTTTGAAGATATTTTCATACAAACCATCGGGAAAACAGTTACCGCGATGACGTCAGCGTTTATTCTAACAGACTACGACTGATGTCATTGATTCGTGGAACCATTTGAAACTTTTTGCTTCGTGTCCGATTTTGAATTCACGTTCCACCAGTTTGAAAATCATCCCATTCGCAGAGGCCAAAGTTGTGTTTGTTTTTTTATTCACATTTGCCTTTTATACGAGGTTTTCCTCCCACATCCTGAAAACGACATTAACTTTTCACGTTTCAGTTCACATGTTCGCTAGTTTCTGTTGGGACGCTGCAAACACACCCTTGAGATATATCTGCGCACGAATCGATACACGACATTGTGCACATCATACGCACACATATTTATTATACAGGCCTTCGGATGATGAGTTCGATTATCTCTTTTCCACGACTATACAAAAGGTATTTATAATCCATTTGGCAAATGAAGCCCAAATCCGCAGAACATTAGCCCGGTAATTAGCTTCTAATCTATACTACTGGTGTGTCTTTATAGATGAATGCTATATCATTCTTTTCAGTTCAAATGCAGCAACATCAATAAAATGATGGTCCATGCAGCTACTACGCAAAGCTGAGATAATACAATGGATGTAGCCCATGTTTGCGTATATATATATATATATATATATATATATATATATATACAGTGTATAATTATTTATTTCCACACTTTGTGATTCTATCCTACTATGAAGAGTGCTCGATATCCTCAAAGGAAGAGCTTTAGACAGAAGTATTGAAAAAAGTTCACGCGGTTGACTGCAGGTTCATCCGTATTTATTGCAACTCTGAGTTACATGCAACCTCCATGAGGTGCAATCATCAGGAATTGCTTCCATACTTCTATACTTTCAATACTTCTATATATTTATTTATTTATATAAACCTTCTTTTCTTTGCTCAAAGTTCCACTATATATATATATATATATATATATATATATATATACATATAAATCTCTCTTCTTTTTTTTTAGGGGGGGGGGGGGGGAGTCTGTGAAAAATGGCTACAAAAAACATTACTGATTCCAGGGACGCAATACCACCCCCTCCCCCCCCCCCAAAAAAGGCGATAGTTATCATTTATTCTACAAAGCCCATCAGTAAAAACGCATTAGAAATTGTACGGTTTGCAATATCATCATTGTGCACCAATTATTGTCTTGTGCTAGGAAAACTTTGAGATCATACGACCTAGATTCTGACATATATGTGCCTTTTTAATTTTTGTATGGAAAATCAGATGGAATCATATAACCCCCCCCCCCCCCCAAAAAAAAAAAAAGAAAGAAGAAGCAAAAGACGTAATTCATCAGACTTTAACTGCCAATTCCTTTGAATAAATACTCCATTCAATGTATACATACTCGTGATACAGGTCCAAGTAGACATTTCAAGAAATAAACCTCAAGAGGGTGTTTTACTCAAAGACAATGTATCCCCCCCCCCCCCCACTCGCTGTGGAGGAAGTGGTGTGGATGGGTGATGGTTGCTCGTATATTGTTTAACTAATCGTTCGTGACAAAGGACCCACATTCTGCCTGCCACAAGTCAACAGCTGCATCTACATGGTCACAGGTCTGCAGTTATGAGATCCCCAGACATTAGGTGAACAGTCCACATCATTCGGGAGAATTGTTTATTATTCTGAAGATTCGTTATTTTGTATGATGGTGTATCACATCTGTGCAATTCGACCTTCAGTCGCCAGTCAGATTTTTGATAGGATCTTTTCAATTCAACTCAATTCAATTCAATTCAATTCAATTCAATTCAATTCAATTCAATTCAGTTCAATTCAATTCAATTCAATTCAATTCAATTCAATTCAATCACTTGTCAATTCCGAAAGCTCATCATTCTGATTTTATCAGAAGCAGACACTTTTTCCTTTTCTTTTTATTTGTAGTTTGACTCATTCGTCTAGTCACTGGTTGGGCCATTGCAATGATTGCAGATGTGAAAGAAATGTTGCAATCATTCGTGCAAGATATTTGGATTGTTCCCGTGGAAGGTAACCAAGGCATGAACGCGCTATAGAGACGAAGACAAAAGGTTACATGGGGAAACACGAATTCACAAACGAATGACACACAGCTTGTCATCATTAATGTCAACAAACTACCGTATATCCAAGCAATATTTACCTACTGTAGCAGACTCACAGATGCAAAAAGACCGGGGTCTCAACCTCGTGGGGGGAAACTTTAATATTGTTGTCGTATAAAAGGGCAAAATGGATATTTCTGTTGTTTGTCGTATTAATCTACAAAATCTTGATTTGCTTGGTTTGTTATTGGCATACCCCATAATCTAAAGAAAGACAATAAAACATGATTATAATAATATGTCACGTATTGGTACATTATTCATTGGGCAGCATTAGTGATGTTGGGGGTTTTGTAAATCAACAAGAGACAACATACATTTTATTTTGCACTTTGATGATTGAGAAGGTTATATATACGAATACTTTTAGGTATGGATTGTGTCACGCACGATAGGTGCCTCTATTCTTTTTTAAACGCCAATATTAATTTTAATAAGTAGGTTTTAGTTTGAAAGGTAACACAGTGCTATAGTTTATGAATTGGGATTTAGAATCTCTGCAATCTGATTGGTCAATATCATCCGGTAAAATCCGAACTCACGGCTCAAGCTGTATATACACTCAGCAAAAAAAGAAAGTAAACACTTTTTCGAAGTCATATTTTTCATAGAAGATTTTTATGAAAATCAATGTATTATATACCATGTTAAAGGTAATTAAATTGGCTATTAAGCTAATAGGTTAATTAAAAGAAAATTGTACGCATGAGTGATCACAATCGTTTTTGTCCTCCAAAGCACGAAATCAAAAATTGAAAATAATTGTCATGTTTTCTTTCATTTGCAAATGCCCTTCACGATAATTTTGACAACAAAAAACCAGTTTTACACTATGAGAGACATGAATGAAATAGGAAAAAATAAGTTTTTGTTCTCTTTATTGCTTTATAACTTCTGAGAAAAACAAAGTGGGAAACTAAAGGGAAAAACAAGAATTTTCTGTCAAGTCAAACTTCAAATGACATAGGGAATGATAAGCATAAAGATGATTAAATAAGCTGAATTTGTTTCTTTATTTCTTTTATTCTAGTGATTTAAGAGTCCATGTGACAGTTTCAAGAACCAAACATTATTTACAATTTCTTAATTTGAAAAAAAACCTCAAATTTCTACCATTTTTGTTGATTTTTACTTCTCTTATTTCATTTGAATTTAGATTTGACATAAGATGCTTTATTGTCCTCCATTATTTTTAGCCCTTATTGATCTTTTGGGCCTTAGAGATTAAAAGGTTCATTTTTGCAACTTAATTCATGTTTCGTTTTGTGTGAAATTTGTTGTTTGTTCTTATTGTTCCATGGAATAGCACATACGCTTGAATGACAGCTTGTTCAGTTTTGCAATTTTTACTTTTGTGCCTTGGAAGAGAAAAACAATGATGTTCACTCATGCGTAAAGTTTCTCATTTTGTTGACCTACCAGGTTAATAGCCAATTAAATTACCTTCAATATGATATATAATACATTAGCTTTCAGCCAATTATTCTATGAGAAATCTAAACTTGAAAAAGCGTTTACTTTTTTTTTTTTGCTGAGTGTATAATATTTCATCCACATTGATCTAGGTGTACCGGATACATGATGGGAAAAAGGATGAATTTCATGAATTAGGGCCCATTTTATAAAAGGAACGATGCACAGACCTATTTCATGGATCAGTGAGATTGGATGCTCTTGTTTAAATTTTGAAAGTCTATGATAAAAAAAACACTTGCAGCGCTGGTGGGTTTAAACAGTTCCAAATAAACTCTCGCATCCAATTCTCATTGAGCCACTTATTGTATAGTGCATCACTGGTATAATGATGTATGATGTAGGTTCTAGATTCCCAAAAGCTATAGATAAAAATTCTCACATTTAAAATTACAGTTGTAAAGACTGCATAACAATTATGAAATGGGAAAACTCGTGACATGAAGAATATAGCTTGGGGAAAAAACATGGATGTGTGTTCCATGTCATCATAAAATAGCTGCATGATTAGTAGAACGAGACCCTGCACGTTGCAGTCAAGGGGGAAGATCCGCAAGCTCATAGCGAAGACTGAGACGGCCATTGTTCGCAAAGAAAGGTCTACCTCTCCAGATCGCGTCACATGCGTCATTAATCCCCCGCAGAGTCACATTAAAAGGTAAAATAAAGCATGACGATGGAGAGATGTGTATGCACATATTGTATATATGTATTGTATTTATGCAATATTCAACATGCATCCTTGGCCCGCAATTCACCATCTTCCCCCAAAATAAATCATTACATAATATACCTCTTTTAGTAAGTGTGTAATGAGGGAAAAACCCGATCTTTTTCAGTCGACAGCTATACAGACTACTCACAGCCGATGCGGCATTTGTTTAACTTCTGCTTGCTATTGTTATACCAGCAGCTGACTTTTTCATTTTGCTCCTACACCATAATGATAATTCAAACAATTATATATATATATATATATATATATATATATATATATATATATATGTGTGTGTGTGTGTGTGTGTGTGTGTGTGACGAAGGAATGACTCGCAGACGTTGCAGTAATGTTCACTATGGCCTTTTATTCTCCCAAGCTTTCGACTGTGTAACCAGTCTTTTTCACGGGCTTGATGAGACATAAACATAGAAGCAGAAAAGCAATATATATATATATATATATATATATATATATGTATATATATGATTATAATTATACACTTCTTGGTTTGATGGCAGCAATGATCATCAAAACAAAACAAAAGAAAACCTTGTTGTCGACGAAAATATCGATTAAAAGTTCCGAACACCCATTCGTTTGACAAATGTTAATAAATGTACAGTTATTTTGTTTGTTTGTTTGTGTTATTCATTTGAACACGGACAAGATCTTACAGACATCTCTAGGGCTGTATTTCAGCATGTTCGTGTATATACATGCATAATACTAACTAGGATTACCCTTACAGTTAGTTTAGAGTTATTCGTGTGATCGTAAACAATATGTTGTTTTTTGTAATGAAAAATCGACGAATTTATTTAGACATGGGATATGGAGTGCTTCAGGGATCTATATTGGGACCTCTTTTATTCTTTGTTGTGTATAATGACAATTCTAATGTGTTAGTCTAAAGTAATTTGTAAAGTATTGAAAAGTTTATCTTATTTCATTTTTTTTTGCCTAAGATATATACACACTTCTTTTGCACAGAAGTATTTGGAACTACAGATTATTCTGAACCAAGAACTTACTCTGAATTCAAATTGGTTTCATTTAAATAAACTTACAATCAACGTTCAGAAAACTAATTTGAACGTTATTCACCAAGAGGGACATTGAAAATATCTTTTTTTTTCAGCGTGTTTAGATAAAACATGTATCGGTTTTAACATTCTTAGGATTAATGCTTGATGAGCACGCTATACCTGGAATTTTAATGTAAATAACCTCAGTGGTATGTTGTCTATATGAACGTTGGTTTTATATGTATGGAAGTCAATGACAGAAGTGTTTGTAAAAATGTTTCTTAATTCGATAATTGAACCATATTTTATCATATGGAATTATAATTTTGGCAATAAATTAAAATCCCAATTTAACGGAGTTGTTTTAAAAAAACGTCCAATGAATCGAGTTTGAGTTTATTTATTTCGAAATGGTCACTCACTTCAGTGAAAAACTGTTCTTCAGTGAGTCCGTGACAACAGAGTTACCGCTCATGTCGAGCTTTCTTCTGGTTGCAGGCCCATAACTTTACAGGATTTTTATGGGGGAGAGGATGGGCCTCAATATTGAACAATAATGGGCTTTTATCAAAATATTAAAAAAAACGCAAACCCTTCCTAAACGGTATCGATCTGAGGGGGTAAATTTCTATAAACGTAAAAGTCAATCATTCTTTTTTTCCTCATTTTAATAGTTAAATCTGACGTGTGAATCAGCCATGAACAAAATTCTCTGATCTTCTTCGTCCCTATATCCTGAATTGTTTTAATATATTATACAGTATATACAAAGTTCAGCCAGACCCTTCTTGGATCTGTGTATCTGAAAATATCAACCGCCTCTTTCAGGTTGATTACTTAATTCCTGGGATTCCAGGATGTGAAGTCCCCCAGGGTGAACGTGATGTCAGTGTGATGATTTTATGGCAGCACATTTTTTTTTTTACATCCTTGTTACGTCACTAGGTGTTCTGCTTATACAATTTCTAGTATGGACGCTATTATAAAAGTTACAAGGCTTTAATGAACAGGATGTCTTCCAAAAGCGTTCTTCCGTAGCAACCTCCTCGGACTATGGCACTAATGGAGTTTGCACCCTCGTAGCACACACAGAGTTAAACAATGCACCTTTCGTTTTGTGTTTTACCCTCAGTTTCCTTGTTGCCTTGGTGATATGAGTTCGTCTTGACTTCATTCTTCACCAGTTCAATATCAAGATGACGACTCAAAAGGAGTTTGACTGCAGTTCTGTACTGGAGTTCGGTGGAAGAGCACGAAAGCAGCAGGCTATTTCTGACTGTCATTTTCTCATCTTCTTTGCTATACCAGTAATGTTTAGTCCTGGACAATTAACTAAGAAAAGAAAAGAATGACTCTATTGCGTTTTGCTCTTCTTTGCCTGTTGACGGCTTCCTGGATGGTTGCCACGGGCTCGTGCGAAGACAGAAACGAAATTCATCTTCAGAATGGGAAATACACCAACATTCTCATCGCCATTGATTCGGATGTTGAAGAAGACGACATGCTGATAGAACACATCAAGGTTTGAGTTTTTACCAACTTTTCAGTCACACGCTGCCGTGTAGGTTATATTTGGAAGGATTTCTCTATTCAATTACCTATCCTTGGAGTTCCTATAATAGATGTTTTTCAGCAGGATACACACAGTGGAGTGTTTCTTCACTAATCTTATTCATACGATTATCATATTTTTTTGATCAGTTTCCGGATTTTCACACCCACACAAAATCACTTCGGTGATCTCTTGTATTTACTACCAAGTTGATGTGTATTTCTTTCCATTTCGAATTTCCTTTTTTATTTAAATCACATATTTCTAATCTTTCCTGATCCGTCCTATTCTTTTCTTCTTCTTTTTTCCATCAGGACACCTTTAAGACAGGGTCAGGGATTCTATTCAATGCGACCCACAACAGACTGTACTGGGGCGAGATCCAAATTCTCGTTCCTATCACATGGAGTCGAAAACCCGACGTCTACGAGACGGTCACGTATCAGTCGTTTGGGAGCGCCAACATCAGGGTCGTGGAGGGAGCTGCCAGGAACCCTTCGGTAACTAACCACGCCGGGTGCGGAAAGCCAGGTCTGGATATGACGCTTACATCCCAGTACCTTCTGCAGAACGTTGACACATGTAGTGGTAGGACATGCATTCCGACCATTCATAAATTTAACAATCCTCCATGATTGTAGTCACTACATTTTTGAGATTTGTGATTTGTTTGTTATAGTTTTGTCAAGACATTTAAAAGAAAACTCATTATAGAAACAATTTTAACAATGATTAACAAATTGATGGGATATTCTACAGGTAGACAACTTCAGTTTCAGTTCAAATAAGTTTTATTTCTCCACTTGTATATAAAAGGAAATAAGTGAAATGATATCAAACATATTAGTCACAAGTCATGAAATAAACTATAGTTCAAGTTACAAATATATAATCATGCGAAATAATGCATAAATATCATGGCAAATCTTTAAGTATACAAGTGTGGGAGATCGTTGTCAATAAGCAAATCGCTTGACTTGGACAACGTTCGGCCTATGGACATTATGCCTTGTAACATTTTTAAAACTATATTTTCCTTTCTGTGTAAACATAAAGTGAAAATAAATACAACCACAAAGACCTGTATAAATTGCCATGAATGACTCAAAGAGAGGTTGTGAGTGAGTATAGGTACATCCAAGAGAAGACATTTTTTCTGATGTACCTGTTTTTAATTGTTTTGATGAATGGGGCTCATGGAGAGGAGGAATAGACTTTACTTCAATCTGTATACATTCTCCTTCGCCGGACCCAAATTCTGGAATTCCCTAGACAGTAGCATTACCTTTACTTTTAGATTATCTTCCTGTCCTCTTTGACCTCCTGTTTATTCTTTCCACATGAGAGCTGCTTTGTTTCTGTGTGTGTGTGTGTGTGATTGTGTGAGCATGATTTTGGTTGATGTTCCCTTTGTTTTCAAGCAATATGTCTTATCGTTTCATTTGACTACAACTACAATTTACTACTTATTCTACAAGCTAAGCTTTTTAGCAGTTCCCTCCATTTCCAATATATTTCCTTGATACGATTAAGTAGTACAGTTTGACTGTGCATTCCCCTAAACTATGATTTGTTTCATTGCAAAAAAAAAAAATAATAATCTAGCTTGAATATGATTTTTTTAATATGCAAATGTCATATTGCATTGTATTGTATTGTATACTTTTGTCGGAAATGAAATGAAACATATCTGAAATAATAACATCATCTCGATCAACCCGGCGTTAATGATTTCTCTTTGTCCTGTCTAAGGGAAAGCCATAGTACGGGAATGGGGAAGGCTGAGGTGGAGTCTCTTCCCCGAACATTTCACTGGCTCAGGTTTTGGGGAAGCCAACCAGTACTACGATTCGACCACACATCGCTATGAACCGACTAGGTGTTCGCGTGATCTAACTGGCGACATGATAGATGGTGACGGCTGGAAGTGTCAAGAGACTCCTCGTGGGAAAGTGGACGAGGAGTGTGTCTTCACTCCTGACAGTGGACAAACGGCCATTGCGTCTCTTCTCTTTGGCTCGCATAGTGTAGACTCTGTGAGTTAACGCAACCATTACCATGTACTTAGGTCATAATTACTAGTCATGCATTGCGTATATTAAAAACTCATTTCAACTTATAAAAAAAGTTCGTCCTGCTTAAAAAAAAACATAACAAAGAAACTTAAGTTAAGTGTATCCTCATAATGCTAGCGAATGAAAATTAAATCCAAGTCTAACTAGTGTTTCGAACAGGGGAAAACATGATATTTCATGCAACATAGGGTTTATCTAGCTATATTACTGTAGACATAGTAATTGACAGAATTCACCTGTAAAATAGACTGAATTTGGTCTAAAAGTTTAGCTGTAACTGAAATGCGTTTATTTACCAGCCACTAAGTCGCGTATTAGTTTCCTTCATTCTGTAATGAATGGGAAAATTATATCAAACAATATCGTATACACTCACAAACTGTCGATTGCCGATATCCATACCTGAGGGTCCCAGGCTACAGGCTACCTAAGCCCCTTTTTGCTCAAAACGTTTGTGTTTAAACGTTATTATATATATATATATATATATATATATATATATATATATATATATATATATAAAGCGCAAGTCTTCCACATCAAACGAAACTTTGGGTTCAAACGCAAATGCGTTGATGAACAGATTTGCGTTTGACTTCGTATGCCAATTGATTCTGATGTAAAGTTGGATTTGATAAGAAATTGTCATCGACACTGTCGACATTGGTGTAAAAACAGAATTGTCACTACCCAATTTACTGACATTCGTTCAGCAAAACTTTATTGCATTCTGCGAAGTAAAATAGTTGGGAAATCAATGCAGTAATCCATAGGTCATTTTTCATCGATTACAGAAATGTATAGGCCGCTGATTATAAGTTACACTGTTTGAGATATGAAGGACCACCCCCAAGTCATCTAAAGAAGATAGCATTGCATGTAGGCGCACGTACACGTTGCTACAGCAAAGTGTAATCACATGGTAATGTCGTTGATGCGCTTGCTATTTGCAAGGATTTGTCACGGCGGATTTTAGACCATACTAGCCACGTCCACAATGATTACAATTTTTAATAATAATGCTCGAGAATAAAATTTTTGCTCATGCTGGCGTTACTTGGGTTTGATGTGAGATTGTGTGTAATCGAGTTTCTAGCAATGGGACTCTTGTTTGTTTGTTTGTTTTTTGTGTTCCTGTTTTTTGTGTTTGTGTTTGTGTTTGTGATGTAATGTATTTTTGTAAGGCAGCTCACCACAAGCTTTGCTTTTTTGAGGTTCTGCCTTCCTGTACAATAATTTCATGCATGTGATTTCCTACATGAAAAAAAAAAGATGGAAAATAAATGTTATACAAACTTGAACTTGAAACTTGAAACTTGACTCTGCTATAGAATGCCGAGCCGAAAGTAAATGCGTTTGATGCCAACTGGGTTTTTAATGAAGACCAAATGACATTCATCTACCATAACTTTATTATTTCTATTACTATTGCTGCCATTACACGCATCTAGTAATAGTAGTAGTAGTAGTAATAATAATAATAATAATAATAATAATAATAATAAAGATAATAATAATAACAAAAACAATGACTTGATATGTGTATATATATATATATATATGTGTGTGTGTGTGTGTGCGTTTGTGTGTGTGTGTGTGTGTGTGTGTGTGTTAAGATGATAACTCTTCCGTCTGTCGTACCACAGATCTACAAATTTTGCGACCGATCACAACACAATTATGAGGCAGATAATCTACAGAACTATCATTGTCGAGGAAGGAGTGCCTGGGAAGTGATGGAGTCTACTGATGACTTCACCAGTGAGGATAACTTCCTCGACCCCAGCCTGGTGGACACTGAACCTTCGTTCACCATCCTTCAACAACCTATCCGACGAGTGGTTCTTGTCCTAGATGTCAGTGGCAGTATGGGGGTAAGTCGGACGCATTTTCCTAACGGGGAAATCTGGACAGTTTAGAAGTTAGTCTGACGAGGAAGGATGGAAGTCAGCAGGGCGGGCACAACAGTGAACTTTCTTTTCCAAAATGGGATAAAAAACTAGAGAAGCTAAGAAGTGTGCTATAGTTTTGATGACTTTGCAAAACAGCTCTTGAATAGGCGATATGAGTATGCAAATGAGTGAGCTGATGATGTCATCAACTCGCCATCACCTCACAGTCTTTCATTGATCGTTTATAAAAACTAACGAACACTCACTTGTTCTGCAAATGGAACAAGGATTAAAAGAGCAAAACATATAAATTATTGTTCTTGGCTACATAACTTCAAAATAGTGATAGGTCAGACAAAGGACCTGCCAGGACTTGATACTGTGGCATAAATGCATCGAAAAAAGTGAAAAAAAAGAAGAAATTCTGTTTGCGGAAACTAAAAGGTAAATGTTTACGTTTCTAGTAATAAGATGTCACTCTTTCTTTTCAGACTAACGTTTATCTGGTCCGAATATCTCCTTCAATAGCCACTCGCGCACATTACCAGAGGAATAGTTTATTGTTATTCCCTTGTAGAGAACTAAAGATATGATATAAAAAGTAGTTCATATCTATATACGCAAAATAATACACTTGTGACTTAACTTCATTAAATGATACAAGTAACTCCTTCCATATAACTGGATCTAACCTTATGCTGTAATTTCGTAACACTTGATCAATGTTCATATTCAGATTGGCAAGAAACTAGCAAACAGACGACAAACAAACAACGCAAACTCCAGCAATACAGGTTTTATGAATGATTTCGGGAAAAAAAAACCACCAAAGGCATATTTCCTTTTCCGTGTCGAATGTATTTTGAATGTCTTGTCCCCAGCCCTAACCCCGCTCTCAGAGTGAAAAGGAGACTGCGATTAGTGAAATCAAACATAAATGCAATTTTATATAGGGCCTATTTTTCTCTGATTTGGTATGTCGTCTACCGCAAGACATCAAACAGAATCGACAAGCTCATTCAGTCTTCGGCCGTCTTTATTCGTCACTACATCCCCGCTGGCAGCCACCTTGGCATTGTGACATTTCAAACGCGTGCCAAGGTCGACGTAAACCTTACTTTGGTCCAAGACGACGACAGCTCTCGAGATGTCCTTGTCAACGCGCTGCCCACGGGCGTTTTCTGGTCTACCTGCATCGGCTGCGGTATCGAGACCGCCCTGAACGTGAGCCCCTCTCCAGAATTCATAGTCTTGTTGCAATTTAAGTAGGGGACATTGAACCGTGACGAAGAGAGAAACTGACGAGCATTTGCTTAAAAACGTATGCATAAAACATACCAATTGCTAGTTCTTGCTAGCAATTGCTTACGATTTTCCAAGCTCTGTAAAATGAGCTTGAGCTTTTGCTTAACCGGAATGTTCCCTTTTAAGTATCATTTTCATATTTATGAAAGAAAGACCACACTTGTGAAGGAGTGGTATAAATCTACAAGAAATTACTCATAAGTAGTGTAAGAGACTTTTTCATTTCAAGAACGGGAATGTCCAGTGGTTAGCACGCAAAATGTGATGAAAAACAGGTAGGATGTCTGACTTCGGTGGAGAGCGAGGAGACCTCTCTCCACGTGCGATCTGGCAGATCCGGGCTGCTGTAAGCTGCAGTGATGGGAATCAGCCAGTAATGCGTGTGTGTGTGTATAGACGTGTGTGTATGTGTCTGTGTGTGCGTTTCATAGCTCTTCTGCTATGTCAGGAAATGTTTACACACACACACATGCCCTTTCAAATACATGCTGCCACACTCGCCTTTGTTCTTGTGTTCGCACAGGCGTGACATCCCTTTTGTTGAAAACGCAAGCAATTGCTTGTGCGGGACAAGCAAAAGGTATTGGCATAAGCAAAAGATTATGCATATGGATTTAAGCAATTGCTTGAGCTAGACCTTTTGCTAGACGAGCTTGTGCTTTTGCTTGAAGCAATTGCTTACAAGCAATTGCTTGTTTTATGCATTCTGCCCAAGGTGTAGTAAATTCTTGGATTCTTACCTGGGTTGGGGATAGACCTTGGATACCAGTGTTGGACTGCTGCAACTAAAACTTTAGATTCATGTCTTACCGAGGCCATCCTAGCTACAGTGTCTGAACGACCAGAACTCAACCTCATTCCTGTTCCAATTCAGGTCAGTGTATGAAAGATATGCTTCTACAGTTTTTCTTCGCTTTGTTTTGTTTTGTTTATAGTGTAATTTTCTTCTTCTCGAATGATACATGTGCCTGGTTGATACCGTAAGCTGAATTTGTTCTAGTCACCTTGGCGAATTACGAGGGGACTACATCATTAGCCCGTTTTCTCATGTGGGTATTTGGGTAGTTGGACCAACTCATCAGCAGGTTAGCACCTAGATGTTGTTTGCCATAAATGAATAGTGATTCTTTTATGTGTGTAAGTCTTGAGTAACTCACACATGGGATCTCCATTTCATGTCCTATCCGAGGGACAGATTATTTTGCCTCATACTAGAGAGGACGGTATGATTACACACAACATTGCTCAGCTAGACTCGAGAATTGAACCCGAGTCCTTCAGATCTGGAGGCAGAGGGACTGAGTCAAATCACCACCCTACACTTTATGAGATATACTTTGTTTTATGCCAAGATTATGTCGGTCTTATTACGGCGCCATTTTTAGAATGACAAGTCGTTAAGGGAACTATTTCGTTACTGTCTCTGAACAACATCTTGTTGTTAATAAAAAAATGAATATACAGTTAGCTTTCTAAGATTCCTTTTTGTGATGAAAATGTTACTTTGGGTGAAACAAAAAAAAAAATCCAGTATAAAGATCAGAGACTGACTTTTCGGTAACGAATGGCTGACAGCATGAATAGATGGAACCAACAAATTGCTAAATAATTGATTAATCAGCTAATTGCATATTGGCAATGAAAGCATGTTTTTTTTTTTACTTTATGTCCAGGGATTTCTTAATTTATTTTAATATCATGGTACACAGCTCGGTTGTCAGAGCTCGACGATTCTAAAATTGTGTCCCCACCACATTGAACAACGTGTTTGGTAAAATTTCTGTAGTCAGAAACTTGGAAGAAAGCAAATTTCTCTCTCTTCTCCAGTTACGAATGGACGATGTGAAGATTAATGCAAGTGGACAGCAAGTTCGCTCTTTCTTCATCGGTGAAGGAGAGGGCAACGACACGGTGATAGCAGTAACTCGATTCGTGGATGATGTCGTTGAAGTCATTGTCGAGGGACCAAACGGAGAATATTTCGATGAAAACTCTCTAGAATATGAATCAGACACCGCGAGAAGGATTGTATATATCACTATCCCCATTGCTGAAGTGAGTATGTTAATGGTACTTTCGTTCGATTTACCATCAATTCTAATAGGAACACCAAGACTTCCGTAATTCCAGAATAATGAAAGGATCCAGCACAATTTACATGGAAATTAATTTGCCATAACTGGTAAAAAGAGATTTTCACTTTTTCTAGTGTATGGTGGATCCAATGGTTATGAACATGATTTTTCCTTTCTAATCTTTCGTTACTGTGATTACCTTTGTGCAATGAATTGTTTGCCATATCAAACAAGCCCGTGGGCTTGCAACAGCTCCTCCATTTACGACCATTATTGCACCGATTGTCTTTTGAGTTTTATGTGAAATTATCTTTGACCTATTGACATGAAAATCCCACCGCTATTATAGTGTTACAACGCATGTCAACAGTCCTACTGAAATGTTTACCAAATCTGCTTTGATTCTGTTCAACAGGCAGGTAATTGGACAGTAACCCTCAATAATACTCATAGTTACAACCAAACAGTAGGGTTGATGATCACAACCAAACAACGGAGCGGGACCGGGGTGGTGAGCGTTGACATCATTCTCGGATCACGGGTAGGTTTGACGCCCATTTCATCTTTTCATGTTTGCAGCCGGTAATTCGAAGAAAGATTATAGATCGTCACTAAAACAAAATGGGTTGCAAAGATTACACAAGTTATGACTCCTCCGGTTTAAGCCTTTTTCAAGAATAGAGCAAGTGAACCAGCAAATATATGTACATAGAATTTCGTTTATTTTGTCTTACGGTACGGAGGCATATCGCCAATCGAGGAACCTCTATTTCTTAAAAGCACTTATAGCAGAGATAGTTGAAAATCTCAGGTTGCATGGTTAAAACTAAGACTGTATCATTGAGAATCAGAGCATTTATTCCCCCAACACTATTTGTTTGAGAAGCTAACTACTATAAAGACTTCGTTACGAACGTATCCAAGAAAGAGTCCAGCACTCCATGTCAGCACTCCATGTTCTCTAACATCAATATTTGCATCATTTTATGTTCGTTATCCCTCGCCATATACATGTCAAGGGAAAGCTCGCCTGGATGAGCTGGCAGTCAGCTGAAGAAAGTCGGAAATCATACAGATACATGTACATTATTATTTTCCTCTCTTTAGCACAAAAACAGTGATAAAGACACACACACAAACAGACAGTAAAATAAATCATTGCACAGACTGTGATGGTATGTGATAAATCAAGAGACATGTTCATAATTTGTAAATGTTCTTTATCATTTTCAAATGCCTAACTTCATTGTTCATATTATAGATGATCAATCATGGTTCCACTCCGGTGCTTGCGGAGTACGCTGTGGTGAAAAAGAATTACCAACCCGTTTTAGGGGCCAACGCTGAAGCGATTATCCAGAATGCCGGTAATACTTGGCAACTACCGCTGTCTGATTCGGGAACAGGTAATCCTTCATCATCTTCATCAGTCATTCACATGTTTAAAGTGTACAATATAATTGTAATTACATAACCACCTAAGAAATATTTCCAGTTTAACTTAGCCACACTCTTCTGCAGCATATTACCTAAGCTCTGCGTGCAACACGAAATATTTTGTGCAACATATAAAGAATAATGTGACAACGCCGATATGATAATGTCATAACCGACCTTGACATGGCAATTCAACGTATGTCGAAAATTTTGGAAAGTTGACTTTGGTTACACATTTCAATGTGGTTTCATGTAATCTAACGTAATCGTGTATATATACTGTATGTATCTATACATTTTTATTTTTCAAGCGCCATGAGCACTGAAAGATGGACCTGTGCGCTTTGCAAGTAGCCACTACTATTATTATCAGTATTATCATAACAAATCTTGACATCAGAGGGCCCATCCCATTGTTGATAATGCTCCTTCCTAAAGGAAATGTTGACAGGGTTTCAAAGAGTAAGTATAAAAATATCGATAATACGTATTGTCTCTCCCTTCAAGAATGTTTTAAGAGTTTTATTGTTGCATTCTGAGCTGAATAGTTTGACGTGGAATCCCGAGTGCTCAGTGCTCTAGTACTAAAATTGCTTCTCACCATGTCTGAAGGTTCTGATAAGGTCAAAGACGACGGGGTGTACTCGGGTGTCTTCCTTGAATTCGACGGAGATGGTCGGTATAGCGTGGTTGTTAGAGTTGAAGGTTTAACGACTGAACCACGGATCAAGAACGGTGGACGACGTGAGTAGAATCCAAATCCTTCTTTCCGCTTACTTTATTGTCCTTTAAATGGCTATGATTATGTTTGGTTTGACTGCTTTACCTAACTGAATTGTTGTATACATTGTTCGTTTCCCGGTACTAGAAATGTCAAATAAAATGGAGAAATTACCTGTTGTACTCAACCACCCTCGCTCTTTATACTTATCTCGGTTTGGGCGATTCTTTGATCAAATATTTAATGCATTACAGGTCGGCGATCTGTTGGAACAACTGCAGCACCTTCCCAGACGGGATTCATGCGATCTGCCTCCGGCGGAGCGTTCGTTGTTCAGAACTACTCGGCCAATGCACCCGACATTTTGGCGCCGTCCACCATCACGGACCTTAAACATACAGCGTTATATAACATCAGTGCGGTGAGGCTGGTCTGGACAGCCGTTGGAGACGACCTGGATCAAGGCCGAGGTATTATGTTAACTCACTGAAGACTAGTCCTGAGTATTCTTGGGCTTGGATAAATGGGAAATGCGTGTAATATAAAAATCAGTCCGTCTTCAGTGGGTTAATTATTTCTCACATTCCTACCTCTATTTCTATATTTAACACAATGAACATAAATTCACATTGATTGATATCCTATTGCCCGCTAAAACTCTTGTAAAAAGAAAATAATTCCAAAGCGGAAATTATCCTGGTTGGAAAACCTTAACCATCTGTCCTTAAAGGACGCGGTTTTTGTTCTTTTCTTATAGTTGTTTTAAGGGGTCTGGAACGAAATGTAACCGTCTTGCAGAATACAATTTCAAATAAGAAATATGAACAGAAGGGATGAATATATCTACAACGAATGTTCCATATATTAAGATATAAGAAAACATTACAAGGACAAGATTTTGGTATATTCAAATCAGTCATTCTAAACAAAAGGGATTAAACGCATATTAGTATGCAATGAAACATGCTTCGGAATTTCTGATTTTGTAGAATGATTAAGCGCAGCTCTGAAGGCGATTAAGAGCTGCGCTTAATTATTCATGATTGCATTTTTTAATCAAATGCCATTGAAGTAAATTTGGGTTTTGTGTGAAATTTAGCTGAAAGCATCCCTGTGTATTCTAGTCAAAAGCATTCATTACAATATTGTGTCTCACATTGCAAATACAAAACAGGTATGGAAGATTTGACGAAAATTTAAAATCACTAATACGATATGACAATCAGGAATAATCTCACGTCAATTGCCCAAGTGATTGACAATAGTACTTAAGCTTGTCTGAGTATGGTGAAGGTTTGACAATAATTCCCACGTATTTTATGAGCATGCTAGAAGAAGCTGATGATACGTTTGTTATGTTGTTGTTTTTTTCGATTTGTCCAGCTTCATCGTATGAATTGAGGTATTGTACTGACTTCACCACACTGAGGACCAACTTTACGGAGTGTACTCTGGTAGACAACGATCAGCTGATCGAGGGTAACTTATCCGATATTGCCATCGCGGGCGTCGAGGAGAGCGTCACAGTACAGCTTCCTGAAGGTTCCCTGAATGTCTCGCATCACTTTTCCCTGCGAGCATCTGACGAGGCTGGCAATGTGGGGTCGACGTCCAACATCGTATCAACAGCCGTTATTATTACACAGGAAAACACTACCTTAGCACCTATCCCTATTTCGGAACAACTAACAGATATGTCGACTGCCGTCACAGCGGATGAAACAACTCCCTTATTAGCTACCTCTGCTTACTTCCTCAGTTCCTCTGCTAGCAGACCAGGTAACACAACGCCTTTATCGGTTTCCCCTACGGGAAATGGTACGACTATCTCGTCCGTTACCTCTGTGACCTCCAGTAGTTCTTCAGCTACTAGAACTGATAGCGATTCGTTCTCATCGGTAACCTCTATGACGTTCAATAGTTCCCCTGCAACCAGAACAGATGATAATATGTCCTCATTGGTCTCAATTATCGCCACAACCTTCAGTAGTTTCGCTACTGTCATGACTGGAACTGATGATAGCACTTTCTCATCAGTCACCTCTACAGCTGCCAGGAGTTCTTCTACTTCTAGAACAGGTGGTAGTATGCCCTCATCGGTTACCTCTACGCCTACGGCCACCAGAAGTTCTACTGGTAGTATTTCCTCATCAGATACCTCTCCGGCAGCAAGTAGTTCTTCTGCCACTGGAACAGGTGGTAGTATACCTTCATCGGTTACCGCTAACCCATTTTCTAGTGATTCTACCGAACTGTCTGCAAGTGACAAGATCTCTTTAACCCCTGGTGTACCATTAACTACTGCAGAAGAAAGCAATAAAGAACCAACAGTCATCGAGGAAAGCTATCCTATGTCAAAGGACCCACCAACAGAGGAACCATCTGGCCACAACCAAACCCTCATCATAACCATATCGGTCGTCCTGTCCGTTGCAGTCCTTGGTGGTGGCATCAGTCTCTTTCTTTACACCCGTGTTTCTTCGATGTACGGAGGAAAGGTTCACCCTTCTGAAGAGTGCGATACAGAGAAAAATGCGATGGATACCAAGGAAGATGACTGTTACGTAGAGGAGTACTCCGACCCCGTCTTTGACAAATCTTAAACCTATAGTACTGTTACTTTACTACAGAAATTTGAAAACCATTAACTTCCATAAGTTATAAAGACTCGTCCGCGAAAACAATAAATCAAAGCAATAGTTTTTATCCAGATTAAGTCTATCGGTGCTGATGTTGATCTCAAATGATAACATGGATAATTGTGTTTAGCTGCGTAACTGTCTGTTACATGTTTGCTTCTAGGCCTACCTATTACTTTATATTGCCTTCCTGTTTAACTAGAAGTAAATATTGTATTCAGAACAAGGGTGAATCACCCGGGATGTCAGGTAGTTCTGTTGTCATGGAAGTTTCATAGTCCAAGGTTGATGATCCAAATCAGGAAGGTCCGGGACATGAGAGCTGCTCCCCGGACAGGTGTATCATGTAACAAGACACTTGAAAAAAACAAAATTGAATTTCGTCAGTTCTTTTCTACACGATGAGTGGACGATTTTGAGGTAATGACATCATCACCTCACTCCTTCGCATATTTATATCAACTGATGGGGAACTTCATCTATTCAGGTGGAATAGCCGTGATTTTTTTTTTAAATCACGGCTATTACTCTGACACCGAATAGTAGCTGTTTATTTTCGTCTATGAAGTGCAATTGGTCAATCAGTAGCACTAAGAATATTTCTCGCAAAAATTACTGTTTGGTAAAACCTAGCGAAACTTAGCAATTTCATAACTATCCTAATTTTTGCCCAACGATCAAATTCTTACCGCCGCGGCAGTAAAAAAGTATACCCTTTGCGAGTCCTAGGAAGAGCAAGACTTTATGTATTTACTTGCGACTCGAATAACTATTGTATATTGGTAGATAGTCATTGTCTTGTAATTATTTTGTCAACGTAGTTTGTAAGTCGTAACTCACTTAGAGTTTTGTTTTCGTTTGTTCTGTTTGTTTGCTTGTTTGTTTTGTCATTTGTTCGTTGGTTGGTTTTTGCGTGTGTGTGCCTGTGTGTATACAGGTGTGTGACTCGGGATGCATGGATCATTAAATTCTGCCTATGTTTTACCGGCTGTTGAACATGTTTCGATGTTACGCATCTGTGGAATCCGAACTTCAAATGGATAATAAAATGCTATGCAGGTCAAATTAATGTTATTTCTTCTTCTCCATGTGTGGCTGGGTGCACGTGAGGACCTACACACGCACGACTCATTACAGTTCATGATTCATACAGCCTATAGCTTTTTGCTAAGGCAGCTCGCTGTAATTTGAGGATACGCATACAGAGAGCAGTGGACATAAAATGAAGAGCTTGCTTCCAAAAGGCGAAAAATCCATCATTTTTCAATGAATTTAGCGTCTTTTGGATGCAAGTTCTTCAAATATAAACACTAAACAAAGAAAAAAGCTTCCCCCTGAAACAAATTTATGTAATTTCTGAATCAGTAACTTCTGAGATCTTCTGAATACAGGGACATATACTTGTATTTCTTTGCTACCTTTTATGTGAAATTCAGTAGATATCAGTCGGCGATGCTTCGGTGAGCACGCCCTTAAGGCAAAATGGTCACTTTTTGAAGTTCGCAAGACCTTTTTCTTAAATTTGATTCAATGATATCGGCACAAATTTCAATTTTCTAGCAAAAGCAGGCGTGCAACTTAAAATTTATGAGCCTCCTATTGTACCATATGACTTGTGGGCAAAATTTCATGGTTGAGTGACCACGGGGTCAAAATTGCCAAGATGGCAGTTTGGACATGTTTTGCCCAAACAATGAGCACGTGGGCTTGAAACCCTGTTTTACCCTGTAGATAGACTAAATTCAGTTCCAGCGTTGTGTGGATTTCAAAATCATTCGTGGGAATTTAATAGTCTAATTTCATTTTGATAAACAGTCCGCTATTTTATGCTTCAGTGAGCATAACACATCTTAAAAATTAGGGATTCAAAACTGCCACTTGGTACGATTTTAATGGTAAATTCGTGCTTCTATATGACAAGACCCAAATTCATGTATCCAATAACTCACCGTAGCGTGAACACAAATTGTCAATGCAGTAATACATGAATATAAAAAAGTGATCGAATTTCATTTAAAACTTTTTCATGTTTTTCCAAGCAGAAATTTCGGTCAAAATGTTCATTCATGAAGTGAGGTCATGATGCCGAAGTATTACACTGACATACGTACTCAGTTCACTTCAGTTCAGTTCAGTTCAGTTCAATTCAATTCAATTCAAAGTTTATTTCATTTTTCGACAAAACATATAAGTTACACTTCTTTTGACAACAGAGAATAAGGTAAACAAAACATTATGTATCGAAAAGAACGTGAAACAGTTGAGGAGGACCTTATAGTAATTATACATTGTAGTAAAAAGACAGAAGTGATCGAAATAAAGTACATGTATAACTTTGCTTAAAGTGCGAAAAATGGAGAGACCCACTAAAAAGACAGAGCTTGTAGAATGTGGGCCCCTCTGGAAAAATAACATCAATGGAAAGATTAATTGAAGCATCATAAATACAAAAGGAGAGGAAAAAAGAGGAAGAAGTCTGGAAGCCCACTGAGAACTAGATTCACAGATAAATATACTTACTATCATAGACGTGAACAACATAGGACAAGACTAGACAACAAAACAACTGCTGGAGAAAAGGCTGTACGGGACAAAACGGGATGGACAAGACTAACAGACGCGAACAAACATGAAACAAAACTAGACAGCAAAACAACTACTGAAGAAAGTTCAAACTGCACCGAACCGAACTGGACTGAACTGAACAATCGTACTTTAAGTTTCGGAAAAGTGGATTAATAGGAAACATAAATTATTATATGCCTATGAAGTATTTGCAAAGTTGGGATATCCTCCCCCCCCCCCCCCCGAAAAACGCAGTATGATATATGTAATATAAACACATCGTAGATAGAGCGTTTTTGGGGGGGGGGTGGGAGCAGAGAGGTTGTAGCTGTTGGGTCGACTTATACGATAACTTGTATTTTTGTATCTGCAAATTTAAGGGGCTAGAGAGGATTATAATGCCATCATTCCTTTATGTACTATTCATGTGGTTGTGGAATATAAAGAATCGAAACATTGAGATTCACTTTATTGTTTATCTTACATTCATTGAAACTTCTGTCGTTCTCTGTGTTTGAATTTGCCTATTTTTCAAAATCAGTACTTTAAGTTGACCGTCATGTGATGAGCAAAATGAGCTTGACAGAAAAAGCAACAAGCTTTTGACGCATGTAATTAACATGATTGAAGGGTTATTATTATTTTTTTTTTTTTTGGAAAGAACGTTATACAGATACTAGTGCGTATTTTATCATGAATTCATAATACGTGTATACTGTGATGGGTCAATGCCTGACTTTTCGCTTTTCATATCTATTGTTTGCAAAATGATTGTGTTAGCACATCAATAAGAACAAAAGTTGTGACTGTACATTTGTGTGTGTGTGTGTGTGTGTGTGTGCTCCAATCCTACAACAACTCGGAAGTTATCTTACACATTTTAAATATGTTCGTAGAATTGGACTCACCCCCCCCCCCCCACAGAAAAAGTCTGTTCAATGTTATTATGCTGTGGATTTGATATAAGTAATTTGCATATTGCGTTGCTTAGTCACACGAGCCATCGATTTCTGCATCGTTTTCCTTCTCCTATTTGCCAGTGTGGTACATATTATGTAACAATCCCTGGATTCTTTAAGAATTTTTTAAACCATCTTTCTATTTCTTTCCCCCTTTTTTTCTCTCTGTCTATGTATATTCTAACTATAAAAAAAATCGTATGTATATTTATATATATATATATATATATATATAATTATATATATATATATATATATATATATATGCGTTTGTGTATGTATATAATATGTATGCATGTATACAATACTTGCTGTTGCTGTATCTATGGCATCAGTGTAAATGATACCATTCCGTCTCTCAGAGATCTTGTTTATCTAAACTTTTCACGTAGGGAAATATGCGAGTTGGAATAGAGAATAGGCAGAAAGACCAGGACAAATCGACTTATACTCTCCCCATTTGCTGAACATGAGCGCATATTCCCTCAAGTTAGAATAAGAAAGAAAGAAACCAAATACCATGCTTTGATTCCTGTACACTGTATTGGAGCTTTGTAGGAGGCTAGTCGGATAAAAGACACATGGAACCATACCTTCTTGTATACATGCTTCCGTTTTAGAGAACTTTATCAGGCCATGTCGCTCGGTATATCGGACTGCTGTTCAGACGTTCCACTTTTTCTATCGTAACGGTGAAGATGACGCCTGTCCGGAGATCAGGAGGTCGTAGGTTCGAATCCTGCTCGAGTATGTACGCCCATGATTTTTTTAATCATGGCTACTATAGGTTTTCCCATCCATTTTCGCACTTTTGTCATTCAATTTCAAAGATTTATTATTCAATTTCGTCCCGA
The DNA here is from genome assembly GCF_040938485.1 of Diadema antillarum. Lineage (NCBI taxonomy): Eukaryota > Metazoa > Echinodermata > Echinoidea > Diadematoida > Diadematidae > Diadema > Diadema antillarum. The sequence goes on along the minus strand of NW_027271832.1, from coordinate 791,378 downwards.
GAAGCAGGTGGAACGCAAATCCTAACTTCAATTTCGTCAATTGTCATTGTAATTCGTTTTTCGTCAAACATTTTCGAAGACATAGCATTCAGAATCGTCAATTGTCATTCAAATTCGTCCCTCCCGCTGACGGATTGCAGAATCCTTTTTCACACAATTTCATGAATTTTTATTCAAATTAGTCAGATATTGTCGATTCTTTATTTTGATGATTAACCAACTTTAAGCCGACATATTTTTACTTTCTCTCGTAAACTGTATCGTCACACATTATTCCCTAACCATTTGCTTTAACAATACAAACGAGAAACAAGACTGTCAACGAAAATGATTGAAGGATAAACGACAGTCAAAAGTCATAACCCAGGACAGTATGTCAGTATCACATTTTGAATTTTAACTCGTAATGTTCAGGTTTTCGCATCATAATGCATGAAGCAGAGTTTAAATTTTGTACTCTGGAAAGCAGGAAACATAATTATGTTATCCATTCTTTGACATTAAACAGGCGACAATTCTTCACTTAAATTTTGTCTTTAATCATGTTTGCCTAGAAATCGTTTGTCAGTGTTTTCGTTTGCGAGACGGTATACGTCTGTTTGTATCAGTGTGTACTCGGATTGCTTGTGTGTGTGTCTGTATCTGTGGTTCTGTGTGTGTGTGTGTGGGGGGGGGGGGCACTTGTGTGTATGTTAACTCCTGAATGTAAAATGTGAACGGTTACAGAAAAAAAAAAACAATACATGAATGACTGGAAAATCACACCGGGTAGAGATATGAGACGAATATGAATGAAAATTTAACGAAAATGATTGACAAAAGACGAAATCGATCCTGCTGTTTTGAGTGCTGAGAGTGAGACTGACGAATTTGAACTGTAAATGACGAAAATGTATGCCAAATGACTAAATTGTATGGACTTTATTTGAAAATGAACGACGAAAGACTAATTTGAAAGTAAGATTGGCCTACTCCCGACATTCCTCGACGAAATTGAAATAAAAATTTGTGAAATTGAAATGAAAAAACCTATACTAAAACACTGATCAATTCAGTGCTTATTTACGTCGATATAGGGCAATTTGTCAACCAGTTGCAATGAAAAGTGAACATGTTTATTTAAGCAACAATGACAATATACTTTGGAGGATTTGACATCATGAACTGCAAATAATATGATCTCGATCATTATCACAGTTTCGTGAAAAAAAAATGAAGTTTATCAGTCCATTTTATTTTTTGTTTAATCGTGATGACGCTTTTAGTGTAAAGGTATGTGAATTCATTCTGTTTATCGTGAAATGGAATTCTCGTCATATTTCCGGGGGGGGGGGGGGTTGTCTTGTCTTGAATTGTCTTGGATGATATGAAATGCGTTGAATAACATCCCTGATTGTCCTATAAAGGTTACAAGAAGAAAGTATCTCTCTGCTTCGTTTTGTTTTGCTTTGTTTTATTTTTTTTTTGCTTTGTTTTATTTTTGTTTTGTTTGTTTTGTTTTGTTTTTGCTCAAAGAATATTTGCACAAGTGACATTTCATGAGCAAAACAAATCGATACTGCCAACAACGTCACAATTACGTGACCAAATGACTAATCGACCGTGTCACGACAAAGGTTGTCGTTCTATTCATGGATTCTAGATTCTTGTGAACGTTGATAGAACGGTCATTGGCTTGTATACAGTTCCGCTCATCAGTTCTGTCATGTTTCACTCAATCTAGTCAAAAAGAATTATTGATCTCAGACAGCAAGAACACTACAAAATATTCACCAGAAATGCTCAATTTTGAAATCTTTCTCTCAGTCCATAAGGTAAACGGCCTCCATGTATTGATTTTGTTGTGGTTTGTTTTATTTTTTTTTTTACTTGTTGCTGCGTCGATAACTTACCCCAGGCGGAATGGGTGTGAACGAATCGCGATTCATCAGCTGATCGCTAGATAAACATTTTGCCAGAGAATTGGATCCGTATCAAATCTTCGTTATCAAAATTATCAAAATATTTTCTTACCGGGGTGATTTCAGAAGAATGCATGGATATAGTTACAAAGTCGACCTGTTTAAGTCTTACTCCGGAGAGCCTAAGCTTTGTGATTTTATTTTCTTTGAATTATCCAATATCTGCGGGTGTTGACCGGCGTCTGAGGTTTGAAAAGAAAGCACACATACAGAGAGGGAGAGAGATGGAGAGAGGGAGAGGGAGAGACATACACACACACACACACATACACATACACACACACCCACACACACACGCCACCTCACACACTTGCCAGCAAAAAGAGATTATTTTTCTGCTCTCAAGGCATCACTTGTTGAGCATTGTCATTCTCCAGCATGGCATGTCACGCGTACGGCAGTGGAAGATTTCGCTCGAAGACTGTGGGCAAGACTAACCGTCACGTGCAGCAGCATGCGCGAAATCTACCGACGTTCACCGCAAAAATATGACTTGTTGAAACGTTATACCTTCGAAAGTATTTAATCGATTTCGCATAATAACTGGTGCTTGTATCCATGTGAGGATTTACATATGATCATCTTCTTTTCTCTTTGCCATTGCGAAACTGTTTTTTTCCTTTTTCCATCTCCTTCTTCTTACTTTTTTCCTTCGTTTTATTTTGCGTCTTTCGAGAGCCGGGAAAACGGACTAATGGGCCGCGGCAGAACCGGTAATCGAAGCCTGGTGGTGGCAAATGCGTCAGAAGACATTAGTTTTGTAATGAAAGTGGCACCACCGATTTGTAGTGTCGTATGTGTTTCTCTTCGTTAGACAAAGTGACAGTGACTTTGGAGATGGGTTTGGTTTGGATTTTTTTCCCACAGTCCGGCAAAAGATTATGAGTTTCCATAATGACCGATGGGCGGTTTAACGATGCCCGGGAACCGAAACGAGACATGTTTGGAATGTCCTATTATCACTTCATCATCGCTATGGGGCCGTTTTAATCTGGGCCTTGTTGCATGATGAAATAGTTGTGATTATTGTATGACAACAGCGAAGTAAGAAGCAAACGTCTGTGAACAGTATAGTGAAACATTGTACCATAACATTACAAACAACATAATGAGGTAGAGTGTGGTTTGTGCAATTGGTACGGTGTGACAAATACATACTGAAATGTTTCCTTGGAGCTGGACCCTGGTGAAAGATTTACGGACTGAATATTTCCCATGTAGACATAGCTGTCGACCAACCCGCCGTGGGAAAATCGTATTAACACGTCACGCTATAGAAAAACCATTATTGACACATAACTTATAATTAACACTGATTGCGAGACGCCCTCACCGTATATCACGAATCGATATTGGTAACAACTCATGTTAATTAGTTTCCCACTGACGGGCTTAATTTATATTGTATTGAAAAATTAATTTATATTGTATTGAAAAAAAAATCCTTTTTCGGACGAGTGTAAGAGAAATGAAAAAAAAATTGTATCACTTTGGATTATGTCAACTTTTTCTTTTCTTCTCTTTGTGATGATGGAAATAAATAAACTATTGAATTGAATTGAATTGAAAAAATAATTGAAATGATATTGAAAGCAACCTGAGGTAGTTCTGCGTGTAACTAGCCCGCGTTGCCGTCGAGGAAAAAAAGAAGAAAAAAAGATGTGTTACTTGCCTCATCATGTAAGTATAAGCTGGTGTAGGGATACAGTTGAAGAGTTGGGCCACGTTTAGCTAAAGATCATACTCGCATACATCAAAGATTGATACCGATACACCCACATATTTCACTTATACATTCCACTACGATAACTGTTTGTGAAAATGGGCGAGAAAAGAGAAAGATGGAAAAGGAAAAAAAGACGAAAAAGGTGAGAAAAAAGAAGGAAAACTGCATGAGAAGGTGGTAACGCACATGACAACGTTATACCGCAATGTTAAGACCCAGTGGATGCTTTCGTTTATTTCTCGATTAGAATACAACATTACAACATTATCATCATTTTTATTTTTGCTTCTTCTCGCACTGTTAGCAAAGGAAGAATACAAGATAAAAGAATACTTTCAGACTTCGAGGTGTTAATTCCTTCCCAAAGCTCATATTTCATACATGATGATAACACGGAAAATGTCGACACATTGCGATGATCGTATTGTATTATGATGACGTAGACACTTAACCGAGCGCACACAAAGTCGATGACTATACCTTGGTACATAGGAATGATGCATTCAGTACGGGTCGTATAGCTGCTAGCTGCGAGTACACTACCAAATACCCTCGGGATTCATAAAAAAAGAGAGAGAGAATTGATACAAAAGATGCACTTAAAATTTCCAGTGATCATTGATTTGAAATGCCAATTAATAGTCTGGTACAGTGGAGATTGCTGAGCGTATTTCTGTTAGATTAGCAAGATGTCACTCCGCAGACGATCGAAGGAATTGGCGGGAAAGCTTGTTTTGCTTGAAAAGAACTTAAAAATAAATCTAGATTTCAATCGATAGGATAGACAGAAACAGATAAGGAAATTTTCAGGAGACGATCGGATATAGATTTATTATACTTGTACAAAGTTAGTCGAAACAGTTTGTGTTGAACTGCTGTAATGGGTGTCCTTCTGTAACTGTTGGTATATGTTTATCATGAATTTCATTATCAGAGAATATTATACTGTCAAATATCGTTTAACAAGAACTTTATAGCATCACAGGAGAGAGGTACACTTTATGTGTAATGCGCTGTTTAAGTTATTAATTATTTGTATCATTTTTTCACATTTTTTAAACTTTGCGTTGATGCACAAGTTAGACTTTTGTTTTCAAATTTTTGATCATAACTCCAGTTGCGATACAATAACCGATATCAAAGGCACAATGCCATATATCATGTACAAAAGTTTTAGGCGTCTCAGTTTCAACGGTGAATCAGATGAAATAGCGCTTTATAAACAATCAAACATTCTGACGTCACATGCTTGTTCATAGTAACACAGTTAAGGTGGGGATTTTTTTTTTTTGGGGGGGGGGAGGGGGGAGGGGGAGGGGGAGTGGAATTGCCATTGCCATCAGTGAGAAATGAAATGATAAAGAGCCATGAGGGAACATGAATTGTTCATAACATCCATCACGGAACAATGTCAGCGTTATAAATTACTGTTGCTCTAAAGGGGAAAATTATAATTACCATGCTCTTCCTGTATAATACCTCGCCTATTTCAATAAGTTACAGACATATAGTTATTGTCATCATACCCATGGGACAAATTTCACTAAGTGCGAATACGAGAGACGAAGAGAGAGAGAGGGGGGGGGGGGAGAGGAGGGAAGTGTTTTATGTGTATGTGTGTATAATATGCATGCGTGTACTATTGTGTGTGTAGGATTCGTGTGTATTTTTGTCCCTCCGTGTGTATGTGTGTGTGTGTGTGTGCTGAAAGAGTGGTATGATATTTTGTAAGAGCGTGTGAAACGTCTAATTTCATTACACATCGAAACATATAAATTCTTTCAAAATACACGGAGATTAAAAATTTGCAATACATGATTGTGTTGATAGCATTATCTCACGAAGCGACCTTTAAGGATATTGTTGACAGATAACGATACGTATAATGAAATACAGCCCTCAAACAGCTCAGTTTCATAATGGTGTTCACTTTATTTTATGAGCACTTTTGTGATTGCATTTAATGTGAAATGAATGAATTTTGCCAAAGACGCTTTGGAAGTATCTGCATCAGAGCAACTTCTTATAACAACAGATACTCCGAGCTTCTTTTGTTTTCCGACACTGCAACTAATTTAGCACAGAGCAGTCAAAAGCCAGTTTCCAAGTGTATATAGGAATGAGTAAATGACAACGGACACAACTTCATTAATGAACTACAGGGGGGTTTACGTTTATTTCTAAATGCATATTGTTAATAATGTTGTTTTAAACTAATATCAATCAGTTAGCATAAGATTAATCACTATTCCTTCTGATTTGCTTTGCTTTTTTTTAGTTAAAGTGCGCATAAGTATACATTGCTACACTGGATAATGGTTACAGTGAACTGTTGCTTCATTATTAAAATAATGTTCAACAACAATCCCAAGAGTGAATATTGTATTATACATTGCGTATGTCTGTATTCTGTGTGCTTGAGAGAGATGAAGAGAGAGTGAGAGAGCACTACGTCACATTCAAGAGATTGAAGACTATTCAAAAAGTTTTTACAACGTCATTGTCAGCATTCTTGACAGATGTCCATTATGCTATTTAGTGGTGATATTTACCAAATCCAGTTTGTGATTACTGATTTTGTGCCGCTTAAACTGAACGATCGCATACAGATAATGATCATTAAATTCCACAATGAACACCATGTAGTATTGTTACAGGTATACCACGTGATTCAAAATGTCACAACTTAAAAGTTTATCGCAGCTTTGTCTATGTAAATGCTGCAGAACATGTTATCATTAATTCACCTTTCCTTTTTATACCAACTTCTGTTTTCGGAAGCAATCCGTCTGCGTTCCGTCATGTGACGTTGTACATGTCTTTCCAGCGAGGTTCTCTGAATATGGTACCGCTCTCTAAGCCTGAAATGACTGTGACACCGTTGCACATGATCTTTGGCACGATTTGGATTTCTCGCTTCTTGTCAGCCTTTCCCGTCACAAGGATCAGCAGCAGACATATCAAGCATTCCAACAGCCTGTGTAGCGTCTGGAAGGCGAGCCACGGCCAGGGGGCGGGCGTTACATTCGATTTTGAGAGGGCACCCACAGCCGCGTAGAACTTGACCCCAATGCACAACCCGCCAACCGCGGCGCAAACGGCCAGTAGCCGCGCAAAGCTACGGAGCAGACTCCTGTCCACGTTGAGTACTGTCCTGCTGAGGCCTTTGATGATCTTGATGGAGATCATGGCAAACCCTACCATGACCATGGTGCCCCAGGCGATGAAGAACACTTGGCAGAGGAGGAGAAGAAAGAGGCTCTTCTCACTGTACACCACCGCCCAGTCGGCTGCGATGACCAGCGCCGTGTAAGCTATCAGGCAACAGCCCATGCCGATGCCGTTCTTGTAGTTCGAAGACAGCGACTTTCCTCGATGGCACGCATTGGTAGTCGCCAGGAGTACGGCGAGGAGTACGGTGAAGGCGCTGATCAAGCACGGAAGCGCCAAAGACCACAGGATTTTGGCAATGATGGGCGGAAAGACCCCGTTCGAGTTGTAGGCGTCGATAAACATGACAGTTGCTCGCAGGAGACTGAAGATGAAGATTGCGACGTAAAAGCACAACTTGAGGTGGTAGCCGTTGGTATACCTGCCTGTTTTAAACGAGTACAACTTGGCGAATCGAAATGCTGACGCTACGACAAATGTCAAGAAAACTGTCGCGAAGCAGTACACATGGATCCCCCAAGTCGACTTCCACTCTAGCCTGGCGACTCTCCAATTCGGCACCGGCTCGCCCCATGGAACGGGTTCAAACGGCGATGGTTCAGCAGTACTAGGCGTATCCATTGTGTCAAACATCCACAAGAACAAGAAAGATGCAAATAATCACTAATATAATAATAATAGTAATAATTTTACGCTGGTGACCGTGGACCGAGACGACATCAATAACCTGTTCCGCAAAGGGTATTGTCACTGAAAGTGCATTACGTGCTGGCTTGTTCGCTACCAATCGCTGAGTACTGCAAACAATGAACACAGTCCATACATCAGTTCAACTAGGATTCAATTACGCCATGGGCGAATTCACGAGCCCAGAGCATCGTCACAACGCTCTCTGTCAACGCCACTTCTTCATACTTCACAACTGAGTGTCCGAAATACGTTCTGCTGATTCGAAACCGTCCTACATCGCCACCGCTGCTGTATCGCAAATCGAAGGCAACATTGCAGTTTGCTAGAATGTTAATCTTTTGGATTTGTTGTCGCTGAAGTCCGCTAATATTAAAGATATAGTTCGAGGAGTCGGTTCGCGCTCTCACAAACATGAAAACTTTCGTAGAGATGAGTCAATCTATCATAGTAGATTCAATTCAGAGAGAGGGAGAGAGAGGGAGGGAGAGAGAAATTAGGAAAAGGTCAGTGCAAGGTAATCACTTATTAATCGCGAGATTTTTCCACAAGGAGATAGAAAATGAATTAGCGGAGGCGGCGTGTGCCTTCAAAGTAGCTCACTATATGGTCGGCGGCAAGCTAAATTGACCGTGGATGAAATATCTTGTTAACCTTTTGTGTGCTCTTAGTGCTGACTGACACAGGAATACCCATAGCGTTGTACACACTGTTCAAATTCACTGGCAAAGAAAGGGCTCATTTGACCGTTGATCAAAATATTAGCATTTTATCTGCGTCACAATGAAACATTTTTATCTCATAATTCAATAAACTTGACACAGTTCCATATATTATTTGTGCGGTGAGAATAAGCCAGTTCGGTGTTCCACTTTGCACGTGGGTAGAAAAAGAATTATTCGAGCCAACAGGGCATGTTGGTTTTTAAATTCACTGAGATAAGCATCTGTGACATAATGATTATCAAAGTAATACTTATAAATTGCTCTTGCAAGCACATCCATCTGACAGCAAAAGTGGTGTTTGGCAATATCAATAGAAAAAGATTGTTAATGCATTCAGTGCTAAATAATGGATGCTTTCCAAACAGTTAACTGACGGATCATTCTAGTCACGTGGTCCACGCAAGTTCATCCGTTGTTTGAAGATAATTGATGAATTCCATACGTTGTTGTGTCGGGCAATCTTATTCATTAGGCAGCTTTGAAAACGAGTGAAGTGTGTAACTAACTGAAGTCAATTTTGTACACATGTGCACATGCTCTAACTCTGAAATGACTTATTGATGAAAATTTTTGATCTCATTTTGTCAATCACGAAGATATGAAAGAGAGAGAGAGAGAGAGAGAGAGGGAGAGAGAAATAAACCGTATTATGATTACAAGCAAATAACAAACTGATAAAGTGAGGTAACAAGAATAAAATTGCTATTTGAGAATAACCACTAAGCTTTATGTAAAAAATAAAGAAAGAGAAATGTACAATTATGTCCAATCTATTATGATTACCTTTGAACCACTGGGAAGCGGAGATGGCCACCCGTGCAGCCGGGCGTTGCCTCGTCCCGATTTCGACGGCGAAGTTGCCCGGTTCTCGATGGTTACAAGTCAGTTGGATCCATCTCTTGATAAGTTCTTCATGTCTTTACAATCAGGCAGTGGCTTACGCTGACTGAGAAATACAAAACCGTCGCAAGTCTCGTTTAGGTTGCAATTTATTGAATTTTGGAATGACCACTAAGATTGAAAAGAAGAAGAAAGATCCTCACACAATTATTTGGACACCTGCCACTATTTCCGAATTTTCAGTTATTTGTTGGCAACAGGACAGTTGTTGAAAGAAATCTTCTAATTAAAAAAAAATAGTAGTCATGCCCTCTTTAGAAATTCAGGGAAAGATAAGCGATGATAAGCGATAAACTTCTGTAGAATTGAGTGCGACAGATTTTCTTGAAAGAACTTTTCTAAACAACAACAAAGCATGACTTTGGTGGCATGCTTACGCCTGTTTCAAACAAGAAAATGCATCAAAACTGTGTTTTGTCGAAGGATATATGCAGCGCATGAGAGGACACGCGAGCCGCCTCGGCCACTCCTTACAGCACGTGACCACATACGCCACGATGACATACTGGGGTTAGTTATTTTCGTGCCTCGCGATCGTATGCGATACCACGTGAAAGCCTTTTTTTCCTGTCTCTTGCTTTTTCTACTATACTTTTGTTTTTTCCCCATTTGCGTGGTGTTTTTGTTTTTTTTCCCAACCAATATAAGTCGTAATCTGTCATTCTTTGATTTCACGCGCCTTCTGAAGACAACAAAACAGCCGCGAAATGGATAATTGGCACGGAGTTTTGATATCCTATCCGCAGGTAGGTGTGTGTGTGTGTGTTTTGCGAAGCCATTTGTCGACACCTGATTCTTATTTCTTGCAGCTCTCGTAGCATTAAGCACCATGGATAAGGACACGCCCAACGACATGTGGAATAGAAGCACGTTACACAGTACTCGATCCGATATGTTCCACAACGACTCACAGATGATCCAAACGCCTGGCGGCGCATATTTATATTACGATATGCTAATGGAAAAGTATCAGGTGTGCCAACGAGAATAGGTTGTCGTGGAATAAGCCGTCATCTCCATACGAAAAGTGATCGATAGATTTCTTTCTTTCTTTCTTTCTTTCTTCCTTCTTCCTCCTCCTCTTCTTCTTCTTTTATTTAAAGTATAAAGTAGCTTTTCTTCTAAAAATGGAAACAAGCCTTACAGCTTTCAGCTCTATAAGTATGAAATTAATAAGCACTGTGAAAATAACAAAAATATCGACACTTTTCATGTATATTTTCTATTTCTATTAGTGTCCCTTCCAACTCCGTAGTCTAATACCTGTCAGTGCAAGAAAGTCTGTAATTTGGATTTTAGAAAAGTGCACCACTACATGAGAAATCTTCATCAGTCAATGGCTAAAGGCATGCATTAAAAAAAAGATATATATATATATATATATATATATATATATATATACGTTTATTTTGGTTAAATTGTCTCTCTACCGGCTCGATACAAGGTCTAATGTGGATTCTGAGCAAAGATTTCTTTTCTGGAAACGTTTGGATCACTCAAATAAAAACAGATTTAGGCCTACGATCTGTGTGACCTTGGTTTCGGAAACGGTTGCGACACAGTTTGGTGCTCCTTTCTACAAGTCCAAAAACATAAGCGAAAACACAAAAGTTAACGAATCAAGACTGCACGATACATTTGGGTTTCAGTTCTTGCCTTTCATTTTAGAATTTACTAAGGTATATAGTTCGAACATAATTCATGAATCATGAGTATGCACCTTTCAATCGCGTAGATGAGCGTGACGCATTGAATATGCCAATCGGGCATCCGATACTGAATTTGCACTTAGCTGTGATGCACATCTATTTAGCGGTCGTTGTGTTGTTGTTGTTGTTGTTGTTGCTGTTGCTGCTGCTGCTGCTGTTGTTGTTGTTGTTGTTGTTTCGTCCACTGACTAAATTTAAACCATGGATTTAATTTAAATCATACTCTACTGAATGCAGTGCTTCTTAATGGGCATCAGCTCTCATCTTCCACTATTGATAGCATAGGCCGGAATTCACAAACTGTGTATATAGTTGGTACACAGTTCATGAATTATGCACATTTCGATCGCCTAAAATACGAGCATGACACATCGACTGTGTACGCCGATTGGACATTTAATGCTAAATGTACATTAACACTGTCATGTAAGAGGTACGGCTTTTTCCTTTTGGTTGCCCATGGAAAAGATTTAAACCATGGATTTGGTTCAAAATGATACCTTACTGAATTCGGGCCACTGCATCTAATGGAAATTGCACCAACCTGCCGAATGATTTCTTCGTCCTTATTTTCTAGATTTTAAATCGAATTAACGTCTCAGATTTCTGTGAGCGTGAGAGCACGTGGTACTTTATTTCCATCTGACGTTCAAACGGTGATCATGCAGAGTTCTAAAAGTTCAATAAATGACTGAAAATTAAATTTACTCCTCATCACTTGTACTGAAAAACCTTCGACCATCTCTACGAGCCTGAATGTCTACCGTTAGCCTGTATAATACAAGTACCCCTGTATGTATGTTACATTACAATATGGCTAAATGAATGAATAATTAATCAATAAATTAATTAATTGATTAATCAATCAATTAAATTAATAAATAAACAAAAAGTTATATATATATATATATATATATATATACAAACATACATGTATATACATACATACATATACATAAATATTGAATTTCTTGCTTTTTGCAGCATTTTAACATCTAATGTAGATAGCTGAGATTCATCTCCGATCGGACTCGATTGTATAATTACTCTCAATCTTCTCAAACTAAAGTCTAGCTTATCAAAATTCTCACAGTCTCCCTGACATGATGTTTTAGAAGTTAAGACGCTTGAATAATCCTTTGAGTATTTTATCCATTATATTCATGCTAACTTAGGTAAGCTTGCGAAACTTACACGCCAGTCAAATTCAACTTCCCTTTGAATGGAACAACCAATAATACTCCATTGGGCATCGTCTGGTAATCACATCCAAAAATAAATTCTAAACCGTTAAAAGGTTTGTTTAGTTCTTTCTCATCTAGTAACGTCATCGGGCTCTACTAGAATTGTCCGTGCGTATTCGGTGATTCCTAAATACGTGCAATTCAGCAGAAGAGATTTTAATACTAATACTCGCTCCATCATTACCCGGTAAGTGAAGATTAACTGACAACAGCTTTAAGTACTATAGAAGAGAAACCGACTACATTAGAGGCGATTAAACGGCAATGCATTTAACCTTCTTTCAACTTTGTTATCTCATTCGACGTGTACTTTGACGTCAAGATTCTGGAGTATATTTCCTTCTTCGTTCCCTGCGCTCGCTCTTCGTCGCTTTTGCTCTATCTGTCTCTCGTATCTTTCTTTGTATAGCGGCATTTATATCAACTCTGGCAATCAACTCCTTACGGTCCTTCGTTAAAGTGGCTTTATTTTTCACAGCAGCTTCTGAGAAAACGATGTTGATTGCATTACAGAAAGACAAAGGAAAGGAGTAGCAAAAGTAATGCTGAAGTCTGCTCGTCACCAACTCTATGTAGCTCTAAACGAAAGTTTAACATCCAGTTCAACATCTGCCTTTGGCCACCGTGTACCATCACCTTAGTGTTCTGACATATGGTGCGTTTCAACGAGGTTTGTTTGTTTGTTCGTCTGCTTTCTCGGTCGGTCGGTTGGCATGGTTGGTTACTTGTTGTTGTTGTTGTTGTTGTTATATTATTATTATTATTATTATTATTATTATTATTATTATTATTATTATTATCATTATTATCATTATTATTATCATTATTATTAATATCATTATTATTATTATCGTTATTATCATTGTTTTTGTTGAAGGGAGGGGGTAGTGAGAGAGATGAGGAAGAAGGTTGGGGAAAGGGAGGGGAAGGATCATGCATGAGAGTAGTGAAAACCTGATTTTGATTAAGCTGTGTCCAGATAATTACATTCTCGACAATACCTCTCGGCAAATGTTTCAATACTCGGGATTAATCTTGTCTTCGCAAGCTGTCACAAACCTTGTAGATGTGGGCGATCAGAAAGATAAACACTTTGAAACGTCATCAAACATCTGTTGCAGGGCACGATGTCTTTTCATTAACCCTTATCCCACTACACAAAAGAAAGAACAAGTAAAATGGTGCTCATTGGCTTAAATTGCAGAGCTCACTTGTGCAAATATATCAGCAACGGACAAGGAGAACACGGCCAGAAATCAGAAAAATATCACAATTTTGCTAACACGTATTGGGACTTACACTGTATTTTGAACAATTCTTGTGTAAACGTCGAAAATCAAGTCGAGATGGTGACTCTATGGAAAGTGCTGCTGACAGCACTGACGTTCATCTTCATTTTTCAAGAGGTAAGAGAAGTGACTGGAATAAGTGTATCAATCATATTATTTAAGTTTTAACAGATATCCAGATATTTCAGTTGTGATATGATTCGAAGTGAAATGGAATCACAACAATCAATTCAATTCAATTCAATAGTGTATTGTCGTGCAATGTCGTGCAATGTCGGTTGAGTGAACTTGTAAAGGACGAAAATGATTCCTGTGGACCAGGCGTTATTTTCAAAGAATGTTGTCATGGTTACACTGGTATCAATATTAGTGATACTATTCAATTTCAATTTCACTATCGTCTCGTAGACGAGGACACCTGTGCATATGCACTCACTATGATAATAAAGTTCTTCTTCTTCTTCTTTTAACTCGATATGACAGTATCAATTCTTACAGTCACAATATTGTGGCTTCATGTTCCCCATGCTAAGTTGTGTTGGGATATTCCCAAGGGCCACGGATATGCATTTCACTCAACGTGTCCAATAATGTAGGGATAAATACCACAAAATATTACAGTAAACATCTTTCTTTACTATACACACCATATAGAAAGTTTCAGGAACAATCAGATGATGCTACGTGTGATAATAATGATGGCAACAATTATAATAATTCATTTCCTTTCATTTCATTTCATTTTATTTCGTGATGATAATCATGCATGGTAACTTGGTAATGAGAAGAATATCATAACAACAATGAAACATGTAATTAATGTGATGGTAAATATTGCATTGTGACAGCGGTAGAGAGTTGTTTGGCTTAATTTGAAAGATGTGGGCTTGCGAAGTCGACGTCGAATGCGACCACGGAATCGTAGACGAGGAAACTTGTCGATGTGTCTGCAAAACGGGATGGTGGGGTGATCGGTGCGACGGTGAGTATGTCGGCCTACAAGATTGTATTTAAGTTTCTGTCTTTCTAGCTACATTGATGTTTGTGATGGTGGTTCGATTCTTCGACATCGCGCATTAATGTTATCCCAGACAGACCCTTCAGAAGAGCTGCTGTGTCCATGAATCATGCAGCCTTTCATCCTCAAGGCAAACGGAAATTGATTATCCATTCTTCCTTCGCTTGTTGAATACCAAGAGCAGGCATACAACAAGTTAATTTCTTTTTTCCCTCACCTTTCTTCCGGCAATGTCCAGAAGTTTCGTAATTATCGACACATGCGATAAAATACTCACCAGGCCGATTCTTTCATTAATGTCGGGCCTCTTTGTTGCAGATTCAATTACTTGTATGCCCTTCACGTTTGCAGGTTTGAAGGAATCGAAAATGCCACAAGTTGAATACGTGTTGCCTTTGGGAAATGGTTAGGCTCCTGTTACGTAAAGATTCGATAAATAATGGATGAGAACATCGATAAAAATCGACTCTGTGCACGTCCACAGTCTCATGACTTATAATCGTCTTCTTCCTCAAACATGCTTATTAACTTCGTTGCTAGGCAACACCCGCAAAGTCGGGGCCGCACTTTTTGTGCTAGTTTTCTTGAAGTAACTCGTTCTATTCCTCTCAGAAAGAAAGAAAGAAAGAAAGAAAAAATGAGGGATACTTTGCTCAATCACTTCCTTCCAGTTCATGGAACATAACCATACTCACACCTATCTTTCCTACCTATAGCGGTTTCTTATGCACCTTGCAAAAGTAGGCTTGCTAAGGTTAACCATCCCACGCAGCTATTGTGCTCATGGATGTAAAGAAGACCCTTCACAGATCATGGTAATACATTTATGTAATGGGAAATTTGGTACGAGAAAATATTATGTGGTGATTCCTATAATATTTAACTTGAGATGATGAACGATTCTCCATGGTCCATTCATGTTTGATCCTTTCACAACATTTAATACAGATTGTATAGATCAATATGTTATAGAAAAAATGCAGTTACCAATTTCATTGTCAAAAGGTGGTGAATAATGATAATGATCATTACCTTTAGATACAATTAGAATTTCTGGATGGATACCAACAGACAATGTAGGAAGAAAAGAAGCAGAAATCCTTTTCTTTAGTAATAAATAGATATGATGATTATATCATAATAATTATTAATGAATAAATATAATAATTTTACACAGCACAGCAAGAGTTAAGCCTTATTTGAAACCTACAATTATGTGAACTATTTGTTAGGTATGTTGTTCTTTTAACGAGTGTTTGTTTCGGTTACGGTCACCTCGGTACGTTCAAAAAATCCAGCGTGATTGCGTGATGCGTGATTCTTTTATGACGTCAATGCGATATTTAATTCAGAAGTTCGTGTTTTTTCGTCGTATTTGTATCACCGATCCTGCGCGCAGTGCTGTATGCTACCACTTTTGTTCTGATAACAATCTCAGTTCATGGGAAATTAACGACAGAACCGTTATCCATGTACGCCAAGCCATTCTTTTTTAAAAATATCTAACCGCGTATTCACGACATTTGAACTTGTGAACCATTATGCAACCAAGACATATGATATCATAGCGGGAAAATTTTTTGAAGAAGTTCTAATAAAGCCATTCAAGGTGATTACATAGAAAAAAAAAAACATCACTTCGAAAATGGAACACGGAGAAAAAAAAAACGCACTTACGGTCCCTCATGGAAATTAGGACATCCATTATAAAACTGGAATAAGATTTAAAAATACGGTAGAATTTCTTCCTATTTACCATAGCCTAAAACACGGAAGAATTTTTAAAATCTATTTAACATAGCCTGTATATTTTGGAAATTTCTGTTCACCAGAATGTTATCAGCGTATAGCGGATAACCGAGCATATTCAGTTTCTTCTCTTCAGGTAGAGGGGTAATCATTCCTTCTTTTTTCTTTTCTTTTTTTTTTTTTTTTTGGGGGGGGGTTGATTCTGTTGTTTTTTTTTCACTGGCAGATTAATTCTAAGCACACTGTGATAATTACCATTGTTTGTTGTAGTAGCAACAGTGCCATTCCAAAAAGTAGTGGTGGTAGTATCAGCGGGGATCGGCCTTTTTAGACGTATACTTGTTTCCATAGTGAGCTTTAGAATAACAATAGAAGTAAGAGTATCAGTTACAAGATAAGCCAAAGTCAGAGAGCATGCAGTTGGGCGTGAGATATTGTGCGTCCGCGTCGCCCGAGGGAGCAAAGCAACCAAGCCGGGGGAGGGAGGAGGCGAGGCGAGTATAGTAATCGTAATAGTAATAGTAATAGTAATAGTAATAGTAATAGTAATAGTAATAGTAATAGTAATAGTAATAGTAATAGTAATAGTAATAGTAATAGTAATAGTAGCAGTAGTAGTAGTAGTAGTAGCTAGTATAGTATTGTATTGTATTGTATTTATTTTCCGTCATTAAAAAGATATACAAACAAAGATATATTACAGAAAATAGACCTTCAACGGAGGGATGGCCCTACTCAGCACTGTTATCGTAACAGCGCTGCTTTACAGAGGGGTCCCTCACATGAGAAATATAAACAAATAGTATAGTTACATAAGAAGAAAATGCAAACATTCAGAGAAATATATCAGCTGTGAATTATATACAATTATAAACTTCGATGATAAAAATATAAACACACACACAAAAAAAAACCAGACATCTACGTATATTCAACAGAGAAAGAAACTGAATGAGGAATATACATCTACACGTTATACATAAACAATAGTCACATAAAATCAGAAATACAATTTTCTAATACCTTTAAAAATATATCTGGACTTGAGGTCAATTTCAAGGTATAAGGCAGTGTATTCTATTGCATCGATCCCCTATAATGTGTTGTTCTTTTACAATAATCAGTACGAGGCTTTGGGAGAAGAATGTTACCTGCGATACGAAGAGAATATGAGTAACGGGAAGGCTGGAATATATAATTCATAGATGAGGATAACATATTATGAGTTGATTTAAATACAAACATGTTCAAATGCTTCCTACGTCTAGATTCAAGAGTAGACCAATTTAAAACAGAATGAATTTGTAAATTAGACACATGTTCATAAGGATTTGTTTTCATGATAATCCACCCAGCGCGATTTTGAAGAATTTGCAATTGCTTGATATACTTTTTGTGACTTGAATAAAAAAAAAATATAATATCAGCATAATCAAAAAGTGGCAAGATAATGGACTAATAAAGCAACTTCAGATTAGATTCATTGATAAAATGACGAAATCTGCCTAAATACTTCACTAATTTCCCTAGTTTTTTACATAAATTCTCGATATGAACATCCCATTTCAATTTGTTATCAACAATAAAACCGAGGTATTTAACATGATCCACTTGTTGTATTGGTATACCGTTCATAAAAACATCTAATCTATAACATCTATTCAACATGTGCCTTGATCCAATGAGTAAAGATAAAGTCTTTTCAAAATTGATAGTCCGTTTATTTGCACACATCCATTTATAAACACAAACCAGATCATTATTAAGATTCATATGTCAATATTACTATCACAAAAATACACGACAGTATCATCGGCATAATTGGATTGAGCAGTTAGGTATATATCTGCACAAATCATTAGTAAAAACGATAAACAGTAGTTGTAATAAGTAGTAATGGTAGTATGTAGTAGTAGTAGTAGTAGTGTAAGTAGTAGTAGTAGTAGTAGTAGTAGTAGTAGTAGTAGCAGTAGTAGTAGAAGTAGTATATGAGTAGATGTAGTAATAGTAGTAGTAGTAGTAGTAGTAGTAGCAGTATAGTAGTCACATAGTATAGTAGTAGTCATATATAGTATAAAAGTTGTAGTCGTAGAAGTTTCGAGTAGAATCGGCTGCAGTCACGGTATAATAGGAGCACGGAACTGAGCTTTTTATAAGAAAGAATGGAGTTGTTGTTTTTGCTGGTGGTGACTTGTCGTAAAGAAGCCGGTAATAACAGACATTTGATTTATATATCATTGATATCATTAACTAGCACGTGAAGCATGATATAATACTGGTATGCAACTGATGATGATGATGATGATGATGATGATGATGGTATGATGATGATGAAAATGGCGAAGACGACGACAACGAGGATGATGGTAATGGTGGGAGTGATGATGATGATGATGATAATGATGATATGACCTTCACTGTAGCCGAAGATAATAATGACGTATTATTATTATAACGCTAATTTTTCAGAGAAGTGTATCGACAGCCGAGGTGAGGTTGCCTGTAGGGGCTATGCCGGTCTGTGTAACAAGACTCAGTACGCCAACTTCGTGCTGAAGAACTGCCCTGCTACCTGTGGCATTTGCGGTGAGTATCAGGCACTAAAGGAGGGACAGCATCCTCTCTTGGTCCAGTAGTAATTTAATCTCTCCTGCCATGACAAAGCATGATTACCAATCCCTAAAGACTGAATGGCAGGGACAAAAACTTGCACTGGGCGGCAATGACAGGTTTAGCCGATGGAATGAAGTGACCGTTTCTTTCAGGTTTCGTCTTTTGTCTGTTAGGGTTTTGACTATTCTTTCAAGAGTGCCCAAGGGACTATGTATTAGTGCTCGAATGAGCTCGTAGATGATTCAACGCAGGTCATTGCAATGTGCAGGATAAAGGTCGGTGGACGGAAACATATACACTGTACCATGAAATTACGATGATAAGAATATAATATGGTTTATGTTGGTTTTCCTTATATAGGATAACACCTTTCCACCAAGTTGTGGTGCTCAGTGCTTTACAGTACATGTATACCATTCACTTCCTTTGTCGTGACAGGAATTTGATTTTCCTGTATGGAGTGTACTCACCTCACGTTTTGTGACGTTCACACTGCTAGATCAATTCACAGTAATGTTCAGTTATCAGTGTGATGTTCATTATTAGTTTGTTAATCCGAAACACTCAACCTCCCTACACTTAGGGGTTCGTTAATCCGAAAATGATATAAGGGTCGTTATTCCGAAGGTTCGTTAATCAGGACACGAAATAATGTTCACCAACCCGAAGGTTCGTTGATCCGAAAATGAAATAAGGTTCGTTGATCCCAAAATGGAATAATCTGTGGCGTTTGTCCCCCTTTGAGTGACATCTAACACCTTGTCTGATGTTTCTACGTCATGCATGGTTTATCCTGATGATAATGCAGAAGAAGGGAAGGGTGCCATACGGAGGAAGAAGGGGGAAATACATTTTCCCCAGCAATGACGAATTACGATTGTATTCCCGTTTGTCAAGAAGTATGTTTATCGTATGTGTTTGTGTGTATCGATACATATCTGTGTCTGTGTGTGTATGTGTATGTGTATGTGTATGTGTGTGTGTATGGGTGTGTGTGCGCGTGTCTTCATTACGTACTAATATCCTCTCATTTTGTAATTCAATTCAATTCAATTCAATTCAATTCAGTCATAGTTTATTTCCAATCAACAAAAATCAAAAACATAGTACAAAGTATACATGTCATGAAATAACATTGTTCAAACGTTTGCAAAAGATTCATGTAGTATACGAGATAAATTTCTGAACAACATATAATATATACAATAATTAGGAGGAACAATGTATAGATACTTCGTGGGCGAGCGGAAAATAAATTCGATTATGGAAAATAGTGATCCACTAAAAAGCAAAGCTTGTCGGACGTGGATCGCTAGATAAATAATGAGTAAATGATATCTATTCAAGTATTTAATGTAGGTTATTTAAGTCATTTATAACAATGTACATGTAGTTATTTTGAGATACACAGGTCGTAAAGAAAAAAGAAATAGAATACCAATGCTAATGCCCGGACACTGTTCACTGAACCACGTGTACCGGGAAAATATGACAAGGACAACACATTCGTACACACATTCAATTACCCACACGCATATACACTGTAAGACGCGAGACAGTACCGAGAGGAGAGAAGACGGTAACAATACAAGTCTACGAAGAACAAAAGACAGGAAAGGAAGAGGAGAGAAGAAAGAAGAGAGGTCTGCATACAGAACACGCCAAGTGCTGCGACATCAGGACAGGTGAAAGCTCAAGCATGAATTAAAGCAATTTTAATTATCTAGAATTACACCACCGTATTTTGTCACTAAATAAGGTCTATTTCTTTTTCGGAATTACGAACCTTATTTCATTTTGGGATTAACGAACCTTCGAAATAACGAACCGAATTACGCTTTATGGTTAACGAACCTTCGGAATAACGAACCTCATGTCATTTTCGGATTAACGAACTTTATATGGAATAACGAACTGTAACCGGTTGTCTATACCCACGTAATCTTTTATAATTCATATACCCGAGCTTTGAGGGATGTTGTATGGTAACGGACTAATTTGTCATAAGAGGGCTCAAAAGACCGAGACGGACGTCATAACAACTCTTCCGAAGACCAAGGTGAATGGTGATACAGAGATAGTTGAATACAAATCAACCCTTTAACTCAGTAAAATACACGGCCGACTGTATTTGAAAGTCATCAGTGTAAAGGCGACGTAACAAAAATCTAACGCGGAATCGAAACTCATATTTGGCTGGTGCTACTCGTGCGTAACAACATCATTAAATCTGTCCCTATCGGTCAAACGATCATACTGGCTCTTGAATCTTCTTGGAAATACGAAATGGGCTCGTGCCCATAGACAAGGTAGAAGAGTGAGAGAGCAGTGCATGTTTGTGTGTGTTTGTGTGTAAGTGTGTCTGTGTCTGTGTTTTTGTTTGCCTCTCTGTCTGTCTGTTTGTATCTGGATATGAATGTACTATAGTATAATTTGTGTGTGAGAGGTCCAGAATTGGGCAAAAGTATAGCCGTAAATTATTTTCGAATTGATTAACAAAAAACACAGAAAAAATGATTATGAGGAGCATAACCTGTACTCGGTCCATTCGCCATATGTGTTCTCGACGTGGGTGTCACAAATATCACATGTTCAAAGCCGTATTGTGTCCGACAGTATAATATGCAGGTAACTTGGGGAAGTATTTTTAGGAAAGGAAAGTATCCTTCGGACAGAAGTAAAAGGTGTGCTCCTTTTCACTGCCCGTACCCACAGACGTATACATTATACCGTCGCAGATGCAAATTCGTGTCGCTTAATGCACATGTGCTGCTAAATGCACTTGTTATATCGACACGCACCTGTTATGCAAATGCACCTTTATGTCTAAAGTAGCACAATTCCCTCATCGCTCGTAATGGCAGTTACATCCAGATGCCTTAACAGCGTGCTTGTCTGATTTGCTGATCCTGTTCTTCCTGCACTTGTTCTAAAAAATAAAAAGACAAAAACGAAAATACACACACCAAACAGCTCGGCATCAGGAGACTTGCAAATCCGCGAATGCCCCATTCTGAATAAACATAATACAGGTCGCAGACTTCTCTATAACTTTTCACTAAATGGAAGGGGAGGGGTGACGAAAGTGTTAGGTTTTTTTTTTTTTTTTATTCCAGCACCAAAATGTCGGCATAATCGTAAAAAGCAATGCTCTAGATTTCACAGTCTGGAAACTTCATGGAGGCGATTCGCAGATCCCGTACCCAGACCCAAACGTCCAAACTGAACTTCGTACTCGCTGATTGCTTCAAAAAGTCTGTTCAACACAGAAAAATATGCAACGGTGTATTCTAGACCAGTTTTCTGATGAATAGCTAATTTATTACGCTTTTTTAAATCCCACTTGACATAGTTGGACAGAAAATGTTCCATGTCTTCCTCAATGTATATATAACGTGTAGCATATCATTATAGTTAATGCTGCACTCCTACAAATTCAAAGTGTGGAGTAATCCCCCCCCCCCTCGAACGGCACGAGAAACATAACAGAAACTATACATTTTTATCTCCTAGTACAAATGATGCAAAATTCATCTAAGTTTTTATATCCTGATGCAGTTATGACTATGGCAAGCCATGTATGTATATGTGTCTAATCAGAGCAATATGACCAAGAAAATTGCGTCTTTTCCTCACAAGGCCAAAACTTGTGGTAAAAACATAGAGACGATCTTGTTCGCCTATCAATTTCATTGCCATCAAGTGAGGGAGTCTGGAAAAGGGGGGGGGGTAACTGAGTTCATAGGTTTGATATCGGCCTCCACTTCGTCTTGGGTATATCCACCCTCATTGTACTAAACATTACGTAACGTTATGTAGTTAACTGTATCTTCACTGCTGTATTACAACGAAAAAGTATAATAGACAAGTGTCCCTATAGTTTTCAGCACGACTTGAACACAATTGATCGATATATGAATCAGGTGCTTGTGTGTGTAAGCGTGAGTATGTGTTTTTTATTTGTTTGTTTTGTTTTGTTTTTACTCTTGTTAAATATATCAACTTCTCATCCATATTGTCATTAAGAAGTGCATTCAGTCAGTGTGGTATAAAGGGTAATGACGTATAAAAGACGTCTTTTGACGCATTTTTTCTTCCAAATCAAATTATGCTTTCTGTCTGCTGGTGAATATTTCATTGTTTGTCTCGAGAAGCACCGTGAACGGTGAAAGGAGTAAACATGTTGATTCTGTGGTAAAAAGCACTAGGAAGATTTTTTTTGAAGAAAAAACAAACAAACACGATTTTGCATAATTCCAAACAGCACTTTGTCTTTCACGAGTCTGTCACATGCACTAGATTTGATTACTGCAGTGCTTTTTTGGGGGGGAAAAATTATTCAAATCCTAGAACAAAAAAAAAAAAAGCGGTGATGATGGTGGACTGAAAACACACAACAAAATCGTTTCACAATCGTATATCATGAGACACCTGGAAAATGAGAGATGAAGTATTATCATAAATGTTGTATAAGAATTGGGCAGGGAACTGCTTCCCGTATATCTCCGTATAATTCAATAACCTCTCATGATTCATGGATCGAGAAACCGATACAAAAATAGAATATGCTGCCCAAAGCCAAGATTGACGTAGATAATGTTATGAAGTCTATTTTTTTTAAACAATTGATATGCAATATCTAGCGACTGGAGAGCGAACTATTTTTTTTTTCTTCGCAATCTTTAAACATACTCTTGATATTTCTCTGAAATTCTAATTTACCCACGCCTGTGTTTTTATTACGTTACCCAAATTGGTAGGAAGTCGTTGCTTAATTTTTTTTTATCTGTCTGAATTATTGATCTGTTTCCATAGATTTTGCCTGAAAGGTTCTTTCCTGTGTTGTATGCTTATACTATATGCTCAAGTATATGAATGAAAAAAAAAAACATGTTTTAGGATTTGGTGCGCAACATAATTTTTGTAGGAAATTCCAGTGGTGCAACGAAATAAAATAAACTCAAAATAACAACTGAGTAGTTGCAAGATAATATTTCTACATTGATAGTGCTGGCATTTGAACGGTTCTTTTGCCCGTTCTATGCACGAATGAACTGTAATGGAAAAAAGGCACAAACAATTAAATGAATGGATGAAAATCAATAAATGAACAAATGAATCAATCATTTGAATATTCAATCCATGAAATATTGAAAATTCATCGTAAAACTATAGCAGGGCTGTAAACAGAAGATGTACTTCACTGTGTTTTTGTTTGCTATTTTACTTCGATATCTTTGCAGAGAAATTTGGACCAGGATCCGAAGGCTTTGGTGAGTGTGCAGTTATTTCCAGATTATTTCTTGAACGCTGTTCCGTACTTTCCTCTCATGCCGAAGAAAAACGACATGCACCCATCCACTTTTGGTTGATAAAACTAGTTATCACGTCATCACGATATCGATATTTTGATTGCCGTTTTAACTTTTCGTATTTTGTAATGTATTGTATGTAATATATTGTTATGGATTGTAACATTGTACTGTTCGAAATTTGTTTCAAATTGTAAACTGTATATTTTGATATTTTTGATGTAATACAGGTCTCTCTTGTAAAGCAGTTTTATGTACTGAAGAGACTACCGTGTATAAAGAACACAGAATAAATAAATAAATAGATGAATAAATAAATAAATGTGGTTTTGAAACTAGCCTCACAGAGACGCTGAGATGAGAGGGTATTATATTTTGAATTCACAAAAACACGTCGCTTCATGTAATGTAGTAAATCTTACCAATCACACAAAGTATCATTACAATCTAATTTTAAAACAAAGACTTAAATGGGATCTCAAAATTCATGTACACTTGTTTTCTTGAGACAGTATGTGAACTTCGCTGCTCCCAGCCAGGAGGAACCGTTGACGCAGCTTCTTGTACGTGTCAGTGCGCCAAGGGATGGTACGGCGAATTGTGCGAAGGTATAATAGTCCTCATTTCGAATAGATGTAGCT
This sequence comes from Diadema antillarum, assembly GCF_040938485.1. NCBI lineage: Eukaryota > Metazoa > Echinodermata > Echinoidea > Diadematoida > Diadematidae > Diadema > Diadema antillarum. The sequence continues at coordinate 766,633 of NW_027271832.1, read as the reverse complement.
TGAAGCTAGATGAGTGGTAACTTTTGTTAATAGGGTCAGTGGGAGACGACGGGAATCGCTTCAAAAGTTTTAGGCTCAAACAGCATGAGATTTGACCACTTTTTGCCGTCTTGGAGTCCATCATTAAAGGAGAAGTGAGTGCATAAATAATTGTAATACACCTTAGAAAAACTTATGAATCTCGGACGATTGGTTAATTTTTCATGAAAACATCTTTTCAAATAAAAGTAGACGTCCTTTTTTCTGTGACTGCGATTTACTTTGGCAATTTGATGTAGAATGATTATCCTTACATGAGATAGATCTTAGTTTAAATGCTCTTTTGGTGTCCTTGGACAAATGTCTTATGGATATAAAATTCATTTTATATTTTCTTTAGTTTGTTCTTCTACTGTGACGTCACGAATTGGTGAAGAATTTCTACCACAAAATGGAATTAACCAAAAACCGTAAATTCAAAGCTTTTTTAAAGGGAAATTGCAGACCAGTTCAAAGTAAGTCGAAAAAAGAGAGTAAAAATATGACAAGCACAAAGTAAGAAAAATTGCTGAAAAAATCGAATGAAAAGTAAAAAAAAAAAAAATTAATCGTTATTTGGGGAGTAATAGTTCTTGAACAGTTGATATGAATATGTTATTGAGTGAGCTTATGATGCCATCACCTCACAACTTTAAAACTTAAAAAGAATTTAAGATCAGTTTAATTTTCTGATATTCGCAAACGCGAAAGAAATCAAGAATATAAATTCATTTTGCTTTACTTCTGTGAATAAAATAAAAAAAAAACCCAGATGTGTCCTGTAATGAAAATATATACTTGTACATGTCCAAATGCTCATGAATAACTAAAACGTGAGCTGCTATGCTTGCAAATTGGGGCAAATTATGACACACAATAAATATAGTTCTCATGTTCAACCAGGTAAACCTTATTTGCATTCATTTATACCTGAGACGACAAAGTCATTGTTGGCTCCCTTGAATACTACATGATCATGCAAAACATCCAGTAAATGGAAAAAAGTCGCAATCTTCAAGTCAAGAAGACAAAGAGACCAAATATGAAAATTTTGTTGTTGTTGTTGTTGTTGCTGCTGCTGCTGTTGTTGTTGTTATTGTTATTGTTGTTGTTGTTGCTGCTGGTGTTCCTGCATGTGTTGTACATGTATTTCTTTTTTTTTTCAATGACTTTCGATTTTGTTCCCAGAGAAATGTGAGGACACCTCGGATAAATGCCACAGTGGGGCGTCGGTCAGTGCAGCAGTGCCTCCGTCGCCAGACGCTGCCCGGTCATGTGTGGAATATGCGGTAAGTGACCCCATAACGATCGACAAGTGTTCAAGGATGGAATGAGTGGGAAATAAGCCGGCAGGCAAGGGAGTTGGGGAGGTGTGGGCAGAATGAGCTTGAGTAGGAGGATGCGGAGGCGGGGAAGAAGAAGAGGAGGAAGGAGAGGAGGAGGAGGAGGAGGAGGAGGAGGAGGAGGAGGAGGAGGAGGAAGAAGAGGGTGAGGATGGGAACGTTGAGTAGGAGGAGGAGGTGGTTGAGGAGAAAGCATTATTATTTACAGCAGGCGTAGCGTGGCAGTTCATACATTTTAGAGGACATTATCTCAACGTAAAATTCTAAGAGCA